>NC_056746.1:992160612-992420612 GCF_019279795.1 Protopterus annectens | reverse complement strand
TCTGACACAGGAGCCTTTCTCCTAGCCTGCATATTATTGCCTGCCTTCTCACCTTCTGTCCTTCTCCAGCAAAATATGGTGGTAATCTTGTGAGATCCAGGGAAGCCACAAAGCATTCAAGTACTCCCCTGTATGGGAGGAGTCCAGTTCCAGATGGGTCTCAGTACTGGACAGATTCTCAGAAAAGGAGGCAAATGCCACTGAGGTATCCTGTGGGCGGTCGATCTCTGACCAGATAATGGATCTTGTTTAGGTGTGTTCTGCATATTTTGTTGCCTCATTCTCATCATCAGACATCTGTAATTGGTAAGTGAGCCCTCCATGGCATAAAGATTTAATTTGGCCTGGACTGTCTTTGAAGAAAGGAAAGAATCCAACTCAGTTTTCACACGTTCCAGATGTTGCTGAGCATCTGGAACTCATCTTTGAACCTAGTATTTTAGATTCCAAGGCGGGAGAGACTTGAGTTTGATATACCCGTTAGATTGGGCCCTACCAATATGTGTTTCTAAAATGTACCTTGGTTTAGATTTAAACTAGTCCTGCTCTTCAGGGTAAGAACTTTCTTGGACTGCCCATAGTCCCTCCCATGTTGCAAATAGATGAGTCAATAGGAAGAGTTATATTTTAGCTAAATTGTCCTTAGGTCTTTAATGTTGATGTTGGATTTAATTATTTGACCATTTATTGTGTAATGTTAATGTATGTCCAATTTTTTTTTTGCCAAGCTGTATGTGCATTTTTTGCTGACCATCTTGGTGAGCATCAGCTTCTTTTGCTGAAGTAGTTAGTCATTTTGCAGTCAGCAGTTTATTTGGTAATCCATTTTCACTTTTGTCTAAGAATAGTCCAAACAGATGTCGTCGCAGTGCAGAATCCTGTAGGCACCACTGTTATCAGATTTTAGGATAGGCAGCCCCCACCCACACACACACACACACACACACCTTCACTTGTTGCATCCTGTTGCGTAATCAGTGTTTTGTATACAAAATTACAAACAAATTGACTTTTAATGCTGTTAATATGCTGACTATTCCTTTACATTAGATTCTGTTGAGTACCTTAGCATGGTCAGTATAAGCAGTTTGCACTGTCAGCCGTTCGTTGATTGCTGTTGTTATGTCTTTAAAGAATGACATCCGATGTAAAAGACAAAATCTTCACATAAGAAACCCATACCATTCTGTAACTAACATAAGTAGGTCCCTTTGTCATTCTGGATAAGTTCAATTATCATTTGAGCCATGATTTTATGAAGTATACATGTCAGGCTAATGCATATCAAATTGGTATGGTATGATGTAACCCCCCCCCCCCTATAAACACTTTTTGAGCTGGCACCACTACAGTCTTGACACCATGGTTTTGAGACATGTCCACGTTTCAACAATTTATTTAACGTAACTGATTTCTTTGCTCACCAGTGGGAGTGGGGAGCCTTGAGCAGCCTACCTGTCCTTGGGGGAAGTGACCTCAGCACAAGAAGCTGTAGTAATTAGTTGTTTGGGACCATTTCCAGCTCTTTTGTAGTTCACCGTTTAAAATCCGCCTCTGGGCGTTTTTTTCTGGCTATACTGCTCAGACAAGCTCCACGTGGTTTTACAGAGTGGTCCTAGCAGCAGGGAACTCAGAAAAGCGACTACCTTCTGGATTTAAGTATCTTTGCTTTTTTTTCAATTGAAATAGCTTCTGTAGCTTACCTTGAACTAGCCTGAACTGTTTTTTAACTGATTGCTGCATTATTTTAAAATCTGCACTTAAAGTTACATTTTAGTCGAATTTGATCGAAAGTTTGCTTGTTTGTTTGTGTAATTTAACTGTGGAGGCTGCCCACTAAAGTGTGCTAGCCTGTGTAGCTAATTTATCACTGTTTCTGCATTTTCTGTGTGTTTCTACCAAAAAAACATAAAAAACAAAAAAATAATCCTTGTTTTCCCGCCTTCCTCGACTAGTTTAGACCAGTTTACAGGCATTGCTGTATTCTCGGCTGTGGTGTAGTTCCTGTGTTGTCCATTACCTTACTTGGATAGAAGGAAGTTTCTTTGCTCACCAGTGGGAGTGGGGAGCCTTGAGCAGCCTACCTGTCCTTGGGGGAAGTGACCTCAGCACAAGAAGCTGTAGTAATTGGTTGTTTGGGACCATTTCCAGCTCTTTTGTAGTTCACTGTTTAAAATCCGCCTCTGGGCGTTTTTTTCTGGCTATACTGCTCAGACAAGCTCCACGTGGGTTTACAGAGTGGTCCTAGCAGCAGGGAACTCAGAAAAGCGACTACCTTCTGGATTTAAGTATATTTGCTTTTTTTCAATTGAAATAGCTTCTGTAGCTTACCTTGAACTAGCCTGAACTGTTTTTTAACTGATTGCTGCATTAGTTTAAAATCTGCACTTAAAGTTACATTGTAGTCGAATTTGATCGAAAGTTTGCTTGTTTGTTTGTTTAATTTAACTGTGGAGGCTGCCCACTAAAGTGTGCTAGCCTGTGTAACTAATTTATCACTGTTTCTGCATTTTCTGTGTGTTTCTACCAAAAAAACAAAAAATAATCCTTGTTTTCCCGCCTTCCTCGACTAGTTTAGACCAGTTTACAGGCATTGCTGTATTCTGGGCTGTGGTGTAGTTCCTGTGTTGTCCATTACCTTATTTGGATAGAAGGAAGTTTCTTTGCTCACCAGTGGGAGTGGGGAGCCTTGAGCAGCCTACCTGTCCTTGGGGGAAGTGACCTCAGCACAAGAAGCTGTAGTAATTGGTTGTTTGGGACCATTTCCAGCTCTTTTGTAGTTCACTGTTTAAAATCCACGTTTGCACGGCTTTGCGCGGTTGTACGCATAGCGCAGCGCCCGTTAAACAAGGTTAAACTTTTTCTGACTCCGCCAAGTCTGTTCTTCAGATTTTCCCTTAAGGAAGCTCTACTCTTAGTATAACCAGACTACTCACTGTATTATAAGCCTAGCACTTGTTCTCAGTACTTCTCTACTAAGTAAGCACTCTCGCATTAAGTAAAGCACTACATCTACTTACCACCTCTGTGAATACCCACTTCCCTTAAAGGTATACCACTCCCTTATACTGTTCTAGCATGACGAGTGGTAGATTACTGGCGTCGTCTCCAGTTCAGCTGGTCAATCTGGGCATCTTGAGACAATGCTACATTTGTCTCATGTACACAGACAACCCTCTCCTCCTCCCAACAAACACAAATACATGTGAGAGATGCAACTATATAGCCAAACTGGAGGCTGAACTCTCTCAACTCAGGGCTGGCATGACCAGACAGGAGGAGATGGCAACCACACACACAACAATCCCAGTCCCACATAGACCTACCACAACTGCAAACCAAACACATAAAAACACAAAGACATACTCGGAGGCTCTAAAAAAAACTTACCAAAACAACAGAGGCTCCCAAAGCAGACATCCAAAAATCCACCACCTCAAAACAAAACACATGCAACACATACTTCAATAAATCAGTGTGTCGACCAATCGCAGCCCTTAAGGCCAAACACCTTGCCTGATACACTAGTAATAGGTGACTCCATAGTCAGACACACTGATGTCCCACTGACCAGGCTGAACAAGGAGAAGGTGACTGTGAGCTGTCTATCAGGAGCTAGGATCCGCCACATAACACACGCACTCAGGTCACTCCAAAGCAAGTACAAATATGACTCCGTCATTGTCCATGCTGGTGTGAATGACCTGAGACGTACCTCCCTGGACTACATGAAAAGAGACATGGAAGAGCTCTCCGATTATGTAGCCCAGGCTGGTATGACCCTGACCCTGAGCAGCATCTTGCCCTCACCAAGAATGATACCACAATACAAAGACAAGATGATCAGCTTTAACAATTGGCTCAAGTACTGGTGTCATTCTAAGGGGATCCAATGTCTGTCTGCCTGGGATGATATGTTGGACAAGCCACACTGCTTCGCAAGGGATGGCTTACACCTGTCACCACTGGGCTTCCGGATATTGGCTAAGGCTCTTGCCACCCCCATAGTGCCTTTTTAGGCAAGGCTCAAAAGACAAACCCACCTCCTTAGAAAACAAAATGGAAAAACTAAGGGTAATGCTGCTCAATGCCAGAAGTCTAAATCTCAAGATGCAGGCACTTGATGCACTCCTCAACATGGAGAACATCGACGTCTGTGCAGTAACTGAAACCTGGTTCAAGGCTCCTGAGAGCACCCCAGCGCTACCAGGCTATACCTCGTATCATGCTTTTCGGCCCCAAAACCCGGGCCGAATCACAAAGGGAGGGGGAGTATCCATATTCATAAAGGACACCCGCACCTCCAGGTTAGTAGCAACTCATGAAGCATCAGAGACCATACAGGTGCAACTAACCATAGGCAAAACTACTATACAACTGGTAGCATGTTACAGACCACCCTCTCAATCTCAAGAACCCCACTCAGCCTTCCTGAAGACATTGGAGGATATGAATGCATCACAAAATACCATCATACTGGGAGACTTCAACTACCCAAACATAGATTGGGTACATTATTCTAGCTCTAATACCCTAGCCCAAAGGTTCCTGGAATTCATAAATTCAAATGCACTGGAACAACTAGTCACCTCTCCCACTAGGGGAGATAATATACTAGACCTGATCACCACAAACATGGGGACAAAATGCTCCACACCGGAAGTATACCCCCCACTAGTGAGATCTGACCACAAACTAATCACCCTGAATATACATATCCCACCTCCACCCAGAGCACAAAAGACCACAGTGAAAAACTTCTCAAAAGCAGACTTCACTCTTCTTAAGACTGAGATGGTATCCTTTAAGCCCACTGTGCCAGTGGATACCACATCCCACAATGCCGAATCCTTCACAAATGCTTTCTATGGACATCTCCAAGAATGCATGGATCATGCAATCCCAAACAAATCCAAGTCCCTCTCCACCAAATGTAAGCGTCCTGTCTGGTGGACCTCAGCCATAAACAAATTGTATAACAAAAGAAGGAAGCTACTGCACGTCAGAGCGAAATCCCATGAAGGGAAGACATCTCTGATCAACATTAGCAGAAAACTACGTTCTCTCATAAAAACATCCAAGGCAAACTTTGAGAGAAAAATCGCTAAGGACACTAAAGATAACCACAAAGCCTTCTTCAGCTATGTTAGAAACCTGGGCAGAAACCCTCAGATATGCTCAGAGTTGGTTCACAACAACAAAAAATACACTGAACCCACAGATATTGCTAACATTCTGGCTGACAGGTTCAGTGCAAATTTCTCGCCACCTTCACCCCCAAAAGAAGAAATACTTATCCCAGCTGAATGTAATCTCCCTGTCATCTCAGATGTCCAAGTGAGAACCGCCCTAAACAAAGCAAAAAACACAGCATCAATGGGACCTGACGGTATCCCGGGGTGCGTGTTACATGAACTCCAAGAGAAGCTAAACCCACACATAAAAATGCTATTTAACCTTAGCCTTACTTCAGGATATGTACCTGAACACTGGCGTACAGCAACAGTGGTCCCACTCCACATGGGGGGTGCCTCTACAGACCCTGGAAACTACCGCCCCATAAGCTTGACTAGCCTGGTCTGCAAAGCTATGGAATGAATCATTATGGAACTCATAAACGGAGACATAGGGGACCTACAGATGCTTGACCCCACCCAGTTCGGCTTTGTAAAGGGCAGATCCTGCCTTTTAAACCTGGTTGACTTTTTCGAAACAGTCACTAGAGCCATTGATGAGGGCAAAGCAGTCCATACAGCATACCTGGACTTGGCTAAGGCCTTCGACACAATACCCCACTCAGGCATCATAGATAAGCTAAACAGCTTAAAAGTAAACCCTTATGTCACTAGATGGGTTGCAAACTGGCTAAAGGACAGAACCCATAAAGTTAAAATCGCTGGAGCAATGTCAGACTCAAAGCCAGTCACAAGTGGTGTCCCACAGGGATCTGTCCTGGGACCCCTCTTGTTCGGCATTTATTTCTCAGATGTTAAAGCAAACATGGGAGGGCTGTGGCTGACAAAGTTCGCAGATGACTGCAAACTAGGCGCCATAGTTGATACACCAGCAGATATACACATCCTACAAAAAGGCCTCACTGAAACGGACAACTGGTGCTGCAGTCACGGCCTTAAACTAAATGCCAAAAAATGTATAGTCATCCCTTTTGGAAAAAACAAAGTACCCACAAATTATCACATAGACAGCAACCCACTGAGTACGGAAAAAGTAATCAGAGACCTAGGGACCCAAGTAGACAGCGACCTCTCATTTGACACCCACGTTGCCAAATTGGTTAGAAAAACATTCTACCTTGCACACCTCATCATGAAGGGTTTCACATCCAGATCCAAGGATGTCATTGTACCCCTATATTCCTCCCTCATCAGACCCATGATTGAGTACAATGCCCCATTTGGTATGTACCTCACCCGGCACTTGCAACAGCTGGAGAGACCACAAAAGTACCTCACCAAAAGGATCAAGGGTCTCCAACATATGTCTTATTCTGCTAGACTAAAGAAACTTCAGCTCTATTCAGTAGCATATCGCCTGCTCAGAGGTGATCTCTGCCTGACTTACAAGGCCATGTCCAATCTGGATCTGATGGACATGCTCCACCTCAAAAAATCCAAATCCATCAGGACCACGAGAGCTAAAGACTTAAACCTCGGCACAAGTATGAATAGGACATGCTGGAGGGATAGATTCATAACCCAGAGGCTTCCCATGCTTTGGAACAGGTTCCCAGTTCGTATTAGGCAGAGCCCCTCACTGACTCTCTTCAAGAGAAATCTTGATGAGTGGATGGAAGATCGTAAGTTTACCCCAGGGGTCACATCTGTGTCACTGCTAGACAGGGGCACGGTAAACTAATTCTATTATATAAGGGGACCTTCACTGTGTCACTACTAGACAGAGGCACAGTATTCTAGATTTATTCTGTACATTTTTGTACCATTTCATGGGGTGGCAAAAGCCACATCACTATGGCTAGGCTTACAAATGCCCCAGGGCAGATAGCCTAATACTATACTATGAAACTATGATATGGGTTTAGTTTAATTTTCCTTGCTGCTGTATAGGAAAAAAATTGCAAGTTAGCTTGTAAGAGCAAAATTGGTGTTCTTATTTAAAATCTGTTAAATTCTAGACACTTCCTCCAGTCTCTTTCTTAGGTGTGAAAGGTGTCAGCTCTGTGTATTCAGTGTTAAGTGATAGTTAATGCCTTAAAGATGCTTACTTAATTTTGTAGTTAAGTTGATAAAAGCGACACTTCACTGCTCATATTTACTAGCATGTTTATGTAGTGTTGCAATGTATTCCATCCATAGTCTTCATATAAACACATACTAATAGCTAGAGATTTCTGAGTTACACTTTCTTATTTTTACTGTTTATATGCAGATGGTTTATGATTTTTGACTATATAATAAAACTTATACTAACAGCTTCTATTGAAATGTGACTCCTGTATGTATTTTGTACATCCTTTTGAATATGTGTTTAATTTTATCAGTTACCTTGGGTGTAATCAAGCACAAGGTACTTTGAACAGTTCTGCATGCTTACTTCTTAGGTAGCAAATGTTCAACTGGTCTATAATCAGAAGCCTGGAGGAATTATTGGCAGAAGAGTACATGTATCACTGCATTCAGAAGAACCCTAACACAACCCTGAAAACCTATATCAAACTCTGTAATTGTGCTGATTAGGTTCATCTTTCCATACTAATTTCTTGCTGTACCTTTATCACACTTATCTAAAAACTATTCACTAATACCTTAACCTGCTCTCTTAACTTATCCTTCCATTCATATGTCAGATTTAAGAAGTTATCAGACTTCAGCCATGTTACTGTATACCAGTGCTTAAATCTGTGGTATGAGATCATTTCAGACTTCTGTATACTGATCTTGTATATAGAAGGTAGAGTCTGTAATGTATAATATGCATGTCAACATATATCTATTGCAACATTTACCATTTAAGATGTCACCCTGATTTGACTGGGGGGGGGAGAGTTTGTATTATTTTGTCTACACTGCTTAGAGTTAAATGTTTTGTACCTTTTGGCCACACGCATGTCTGCCTTCAAGTTAAATTATATATTTTTTCCAAGTTAAATTAATATTAACTGCGAAATAGAGAACAACACACATTTCTACCCCTTGATAGCATTGAAAAGATGGATTGTAACAATGGGTGAAAGCTTAGGGACATAGGCAGTCCCTTCGAGGTGATGCAGAGCTCATGTTACCAGTAGAGGGAGGGATTAGGGAGCATATGAAAAACTGCCCTAATGTCTACCCAGGATGATGGCTCCATGATCGCCTCAAACCTCACAGGGAAAGAATGGGCTGGGAATAGCTCTCACCCCATAAGGAATGAACGGTCAGTCGATAACTAGGAAATGATGATCAGCAGGCACAGAAGCACACACACACACACACACACACACACACACACACACACACACACACACACACACACACACACGCATGCATACACACACACACACACACACACACACACACACACACACACACACACACACACACACAAACGCACACACAATTGCAATAAAAAAAAATGAGAATCTTTGCTGCAGGGTAGGCTTTTTGTCAGAGCTGTAGCTGTCTCATCTATCACCCACTGCCACTTCCTGGTGTGGTTCCCCTTAACTTGTAGTTTTGGAACAACAAATAAAAACAAAGGTTCACTCTGTAATCTGTCTGTTCTCACTTCTTTCCTAAGGAGGCGCTGGTAGCCCCTCTGCCCCCTTTGCCACACCCTAGCTACATTACGTCTTGTTTCCACCTGCCCTGACCTGTACATATTTTGATGCTGCTGTTCTTGATGCATAGTTAGCTCTGTAACAAAAACAGATTTTAAGTGCTGTAGTGTGTTTTGTGGTATTACTAGTGTTTAATACGTGTGTTATGCTTCATTTGATTTTTCATAGCTTTGTAGTTAGACGCATACTAATGTTTTACTTAATTAAGTTGGCTTTAGCCTTCCCTAACAACATTTTGCTGTGTTTGTCACTTGCACAGTAGAACCATGGTGCATCCTGGTTTATAATCAGGTGATGCCCAACAGCCATGCCATGAGACTGTAGGCATGCAACCCAAGGGATGCCCAAATACAAAAGAGATCAGTAAGGGGACCGATAATCTGTCTTCAACTGATTCCCAGTCATAATGTAAATTCCTGCAGGAATGATCTTATTATCCAAATGTGTAATATTATAATTTATGGTAAGTTTACATGCATATCTGTATTTTTCTCTTTTGTAATGCTGCTCTCAATCTCTTCCCCTCATTCTCTGTCTCTCCTGCAGTCTCACAGTGTATTTATGTACACAGCTGTATGTTTACATTGTTTTCATTCAGCCCTGTGCTACACCTTAAACTGTGAGTCACTGCATTTTCCATTTGCCATCATTTCTAAATAATGCAATCTGTAAATCTTGTAAAAATAAAGACTCCTTTCCAGTGAGTCATGTAATATTGTGTACTTCCTGGAAGTTGGAAAGATGTGTGACATATTGGTTCCTTTGCCTCCAGTGCCTTTTCTGTACTTGTGCATAGGTTCAGTCTATTTACCTCAAGAAGTGTTACTGTTGGATGTGGTCAGTAGATGCTTGATGTCACAATGTTACTACACAGCACGTCAGCTTTCTGTGATGGAAACTAAAAGCTGATTATAACAGTTTATTCGTACAACTAAAAGAAGAAATGTCATTTTTTGTTAAAAGAAGTGCCTCCCATCTTCCCTGCTGTAACAGCTTTTTAATGGCCCTTCTGAGAAGTAAACCACTGTTGTCATAAGCACATGATTTGAATATTTCAACAGTTGAGGTCACTTCTGGGCCAGTGTCTGGGTTGTTGTTATGGATATTACCCCATAAGGGAGATGCTAATTATAGCTCTAATCTGTATAAAGGAGAGGAGGGAGGGAATGTGTGTGAGAGAGTGAAGCTGCGATTTAATCTGCAGGCTAAGTGCTGAGTTATAAGCGTGTATGGGTGGGTATGCATGTCTGTGTCCTGCTGCCTAGTGATAGAATGCAGGCTGTCCAGCTTATCATTTATTTGAGATAACAGCTTTGGAAACATGAAGAGTTTATAAGGATGTTTCTTGCTTTAAAGAAGGCATTTGGTGATGCTTAAGTAATGACACCCTGGAAGGCGAACAGACAAAGCCTAGTGCTGAGAAGTTTTTTGTTTGTTTTTCATTTAATGTAAGTAGCATGCATGCTGTTATTTAATGTGTTCAGTGGAAGTGATATTCAAGGTATAGAAATATACCACATACATATTGGTACACTAAAATATTAGATAATTTGTATAAAATAAAACTGAGGCACATGCACTTAATTTCCCCATGGCAAGTAACTTTTTATTAACAAGAAAAATGTGAAGCACTATGAGAGTTTGTGCATGGGAGATGGGTATGCTAATACTAATGAAAGCTCTGAAAGGTGTACAGAATGGGAATGTAGTTCTTTGTGGTTGTGGTAAGTCCAAAGCTAAAAGACGGAGGCCTTAACATCATTACTAGTGCATTTCATTCATATGCTAAGACACACTAGTAGCTCCAAGCAACATTGTTTAATTGAATTGACAGTCCACCCATCTGTGCAGTAGGGAATCATTTATTTCAGTGAAAGGTTTAACTCTTTTTGAGTAGTCCTAACAGTATCTCTCCCTCCTTTTTTGTTTAGTGGACAGTATAGAGATATGTTTAAACAAGTCAAGGAGGTTTGACAGAGGGCTTGTTTTTCTGCAGCTGTTCAGGCTGCCACCACTTATAAAAGGGAAGCATTTGACTAGGAGAAGTATTTTAAATCTTCTTATAAGGTATCAGTCTAACCCCCTATCCCCTTATACATCTTAGATTTCTCCAGTTATTGAGGAAATGGTCAGTGGCTATGGTCAAGAACGTTATTATAACGTGATAGGGTGAGCGGCTGAAGAAACCAGCATAGGAGATGTACTGGCACATCTTAAGGGGGAAATGTTTAAAAAAATCTATTTTAAAATTGATATTTCCTGGTATTTGTCAGCTCCAGGCTGCTGAACAAACCATGCAGGTTAAGCTATTTCTGTTTTGAAGTGAAGTTTCAGATACCATCAAAGTGCAGTCTGTGTCTAAGACAGACCTGACTGACTGATGTGTTATGGGTTTAGAATGTGTAATGGTAAATTATATAACTAAGCAAGGTAGAAGTTGTACTGTTTCATAAATTAAAATGTACAGTTCAAGGCACAAGCCATTTAAAAACCCTGACAGCGTTATCTGAACTTGATGTCCCTGTAACTATTGAACACTGAAATGCACTGTAAGGGATAGTTGCCCATTATCAGCTTAGAAATAGATGGTTGCCCTTTATAAGCTTAGAAAGTTAGTCTCATTCTCTTTTTAAACACTTGGTCACAGATGTGTCACTTTTTTGAGTGTGTATGCAGTTCATGACAGTTTTTAAATAAAGAATTATTAGGCTTATCATTACTGCTTGACATAAGCGATTCACAGCAGCTCAGGTGTTTGAAAACAAGTGGATTTTGAGCCTGTTTATCTGCATAAATTGCCTCTTAAATCTTTGCTATACTGAACATATTAAAAATGGCCAGCCTTTTGTCATACTAGATTCTGCTTAAATACATACTTGTCAGTTGCCATGATTTAGGCAAAGCATCATTATTTTGACCCTCAAATTTAGCTTTGCTGCTACTAGACTCACTAAAATCCCTCATTAAGTCAGAGCTGTTATGCGTGTATGCCTTATTAAATAAATAAACTAAGCCTTTGCAAAAATTCCTCATCACAAACTATATATATATCCCGGTATACAAAGACCTTCTAGTATGAAAAAATGAGAATGCGTTCCTCTTTCTGACACAATTCTATGAATTTAATGCTCAGAGGTTGAGAGGTATGATTAAATAGTCCAGCCTTTTAGTAACTTTCTGAATCCTTTGTAGTTATATGAATATTGAGTGGATGCATAGCCAAAGCGTATGTTCTAAATACAGTATAGCCAAGGTATAAAATACTATTGCTAAATGTGTTCTGCTCTGATGCATTTAAAAATTGGATTAATAACGGCATATGCCTTGTTGTTAATTGGACATGTTATAACTACACTGAAATTTGTAATCGATAATTGAGCTAAGGTTCTTTATTTTAGCAATTAACAACAGCATGCCATTAGCAGTCCTCCACAGGTTCATTATGGTGCACATAGGTTCCTAGCTTCATAGGTGTATGCTAGGCTAATGGCCCTGGAGCCTTTACAAGCCTAGCCCATAGGATTACCCTGGCATCGTATCACCCGACCTAAGTTTCCAGTGCCTCTGTCGAGTAAAGCCACTGGAGTGATCCCTGGGGTGAAGTTTCTATTTCCCATCCACTCGTCAAGATTTCCCTTGAAGAGGGCCAGTGAGGTTCTCTCCTTGACATGTATGGGAGGTCTATTCCATAGCATGGGCAGTCTCTGGGCTATGAACTTGTCCCTCCAGCATGTTCTGTTGATTGTGATAATGAGGTTGAGGTCTCTGGAGCATGTGGTGCGGAGGGATTGGGATTTCTTTAGATGTAGTATTTCTGACAGAGCTGAGTCAGGCATGGCTTTGTAAGTCAAGCAGAGATCGCCTCTAAGTAGGTGATATGAGACAGAAAATAGTTGGAGTTTTTTGATTCTGTCTATGTAGGACAAATGTTTAAGGCCTAGGATCCTCTTTGTGAGATACTTTTGCAGCCTGTCCAGTTGTTGCAGGTGTTTAGTGAGGTACATGCCAAGTGGGGCATTGTACTCAATGATTGGCCTAATGAGGGAAGAGTAGAGGAAGACAGTGACCTCTTTCTTCCTGGATGCAAAACCCTTAGTAATGAGATGTGCATAGAAAGAGTTTCTGACCACAGTGGCAATGTGGCAGTTAAAAGAGAGGTTGCTGTCACTTAAGATTCCCCTATTCCTTTTTCTTTGCTATACTCAGACATCAACACTTGGTAGGAAAGGCAGTCTAGCCTGCAGTCCAGACATTCTCTTGGACTTACCCCACTCCACTACCTTTCCCTTTCTATTTATTCCCACCAAATACCTTGGTTCCTTTGCCAGTTTTCTCCAGTAAATTTCAGCCTACCTATTGCTTATTTTATGTACCCCTACTTCCAGTCATCTCCATTGGCAAAATCTTTCTCCATTCTTGTGTTAGCTTAGTTCTTAGACTACTTCCTGCTACTTTACGAAGATAACATTCTAGATGGTTATTATTCTCTTTAAGAATCTGCATCCAAAATCATACTCTATTTCTTGAAACCCCCCCCCCCTCCCTTTCACCATCATCACTTTCCATTTTGACCTATAACCTTCAGCTTGGGTTACGTATATGAGCCCTAACTGTGTAGCTGTCAAATCCCCCTTCAGATCACACATGGATAACTTTAATCTGGTGTTACTCATTAACATACTAATAGTTTGTGTCATATAGTCCAGTTGAGCTGATGTTGACTCATTGTTAAGAGAGTAACCCCAACAAGCTTACTCTTGTAGGCAAGCATGTACTTAACATGGGTTTAATGGAAGAGAATAATATGTTGAAAATAAATTGTCCTGCTGCATGCTACTGACCTTTTTACCCTGCCAAGGTTGAAACCTGCTGTTATGTGCCATCTGCTTTATGTTTTTAAGGCAATTACCTTTCTTTTATTATGACTATTTGAAACCAAAACTTGTTACATTTGACACAGTACCAGAATAAAGAACTGCACATAATTTCCATATAAAGTACATATGCAGTGCATATCATTTCCATATAAAGTACACAGTTTAGCTTAGAGTCCAAAGACCTGCAAGTTTTTTTTTTTTTAGGCAAGATCTAGTTCTGTGAAATCTATATGGCAGATACCATCTGACAGTAACTGCAGTTTATTGATTAATAAAACATCAACTGTTATCCTGTCAAATAATTTACACACTAAATGTTTTGAATTGTGTAAGTCTGAGTTGTACATATTTCTTTATGTGTAAGTATAACATTTACTAGTTTTCAAATGTTGATTATACAGTGACTCTCCATTAATATTCGAAAACGTGCACGGTGATTGGCCAGCCCAGCCAGTGTGCCCATTGTAAATCCCACAATATACCAATGGAAAAAGGTCCGGTCACCCGGACTTCTTTCTTTTGGTATGTTGTTTAAATTTTATTTTTATTTCTTAAAAAATAAAAATAAAATCTTTAGCCCCAACTCCGGACATACCAGAGAGACAGCTTGGACAAAATACTAGGGAAATCAGGTATGTTATTTAAAATTAAACACACGTACCTGATATCCCTTGTATTTCTTCCATACTGTCTCTCTCCTACCCTTAATTACCCTAAATTTTTTTTTTTAATTAAAAAAAAAGAAAAGAAAAAAACGGAGCAACAGAGACTTTCTTTTCTCCGTTGCTTCCGTTTAAAGCATTGATGTACTGGGTATGTGTGGGAATGCAAGTCCGATATGCATGCGCAGTACATCAACACAAGGAAGCAGTATACCACCAGCCGCGGAAGAAGAGTAATGAGCCGTTATACAAAGACATTAAGAAAAGTAAGTATTTTTTTTCTTAAATAATGTCATTGTATAATAGCAATAACCGACTCTGTGGTTGTGGTATATTGAAATTTACCCACAATCATGAGGGCGAAGCCCGAGTGATTAAACCATGCCAGCAATGGGTAAATCTTCAGTATACCACACCACGTTATCAGTTATTGCTTAAATAGCACAACCCCTTTCTGCAAGTATGAGGTGACTAATATCATTAACAAATGCATTACAAATGGTAGTATTGTATTTAATGGACATGTTTTAGATAGCAGTAGCTTCCTTAGTAGGTGGTAACAGAATTCCAAGTAGCCATATCATGAATGTGTAAAGTACTTATGTCTGTCTGACAACGCAGTTTTCTAACGCATAATGCAAGCAGTAACTTCACAAGTACCCAAAAATGTAGTATCCACAGTGTACTAGGAATGGTCAGTATTTTGTCTGGTGATAGCAAGATGTCACTAAACATGTTTCATGCCTTATTTTTCTAGAATATTGGAAATGACTACACATTGTGTTTGTTTTGGTTTAGGGAGCATGTTCTAGTATGGAAATTAGTTATGCTTCCAAAGCTCATTTAATACAGCACAGCTTTGTATTTTGTAATTTTCTTGCTTGATGACATCTGTTAAACTCATTTCATTTATTAATTCTAGAATATGATAATTACCACATATCTTCGTTTCCACTGTAAGTTACCTTTAATCAGAAAGTGAAACTGTCGATACAAGTTACTTTTGCATTACAAGTAGCAGTACAATTGTATAGGGACATGTCCCTTATTTAAATGTTGCAATGTATGTTATAAAGTAACGCACTAAACAGCATTTATAAATGTTCTTAAGAGTGATTTTTGTAACACTTGAAGTGTACTGCTTTTGTTTTGCATGTGTTGCAATAGCAGTATTAATTAGTGTGGTGGTAACTGTTGTGCATGTTTTCTTTTATGACCTTGTTGTGCTGAAACTGTCAAGACAGATCTTCCGTTGGCATTCTAAAACTTTATTTTTCCTTGAAACCCTGCACCCCAGCATGATATCAGGTTAGGGTAACGTTGCTAAAGTACAGCTGGAAATATTGAAGCATGGCAGGATTTTTTCAGTGACTTGTTCTTATATGTTCCCGTGCTTCAACTGTAGCAGGACAAAAGCAATGAAATGTGTTCATGTTCAGTTTTGTAATCTAATCACTTATTGCAGTAGGTGTTTTACTATTTAACATGACAGTACGTTTCAAGGAGTTACTGTGAAGTTTGTGTGGTGATGAAATAGGTTGTATCTAGCCTCATGCTTGCTGCATTTCTTTTTTAAAATGTGTTTTGTTTCTTTTGGAAATAGTTGCTCATTTATGTATTGTTTTTGAGGATCTAAGCCAAGATAGAATGTTAGTTCTGCTGTGCATACCTACTGTCCAGAATATTGTAGAATGTCCCTGAATGGGTTCACACACACACACACACACACACACACACCTTTTCACACAATACCGTTGCATACTTCATACATGACTGCCATGTGCACATTGCATTCTATCTCTTGTGATATACTCCCAGGGCTGCTGTTATACTCTGTCTGTCTGTCTCTCCCCCTCTCTCTCTCACCCACAGTTCAAGAGTAAGGTATTTGTTCCCTTATAAATTGCAGTACTTATCTGTTCTACAGTTTTGAACATTTTCTTCAGGAAAAAAGTTCACATTACATGCAGATGAATCGAAACAATGTACCAAATGTAATTCCTTTGCCCAAGAGCAAGTGTGCGTGTGTGTGTGTGTGTGTGTGTGTGTGTGTGTGTGTGTGTGTGTGTGTGTGTGTGTGTGTGTGTGTGTGTATGTATGTATATGTATATGTGTGGGGGGGTGTTTGTATGTATATGTATGGGGGGGGGCGTTTGTATATATAATGTGTGTGTGCGTTTGTATGTATGTGTGGGGATGTGTTTGCATGTACATGTGTATGTGTGCGTTTGTATGTGTGTGTGTGTGTGTGACAATGTATGAAACACAGCTTCTGTGAAGATCATTAAGAATACTCATTCCTAATTTTACATTCATAGCTTATTTCCAAACATCTATACTACTTACTAACTTTCTTCCTACCTTCCAACCTAAAACACTTCACTCATACGCATGCTGTCAGTCAAAACATTAACAAAAACAACAGTGGACCATTGTGAACCAACACTGATAATAGCAAGTAGCATTACAAAATGAAAATAATGTGGTTATCAGTTTATAAAAATATATACATTTCATTAAGTAATTAGCAGCAAAATAAATTCATTACCATGCTATTCATTATTTGCAAATGCTTTTTCCTACTGTATAGAGGCCACACGGCCTCATCAACATCACATCACCATTATCTGAACTTCCTGCTAAACTCAAACACTGATCATCCCTGTAGTGATTTAGAATTCCACCATTAGCAGTTAAACCAAAAACTTGGACATCACTGCTGTGAAGATTGGGTGAAGATAGGTGAAGGCTGCCAGCCTAGCCAGATAGAATTTTGAAGATAATCCTGTCATCTGTAAATATTAATGTAAACCACAGGCTTGTTGTCTTAAATGAAAAAAATACTGTTACATGTGGAACTGAAAAAATGTAACAACAGTGCACTCTGCTGAAAGGAAGTTAAGTCAAGCATTTTATGACTGCCGTTGATATTTAAAGTTGTCTCTGGCCTGTCTATGTGAAGGAATTCTAGCTATTGTTTTAAGGCCAGATTTAATGGCCAGGATTTGCATGCATAAATGTCCTTAATGGCTTTGCTTCCTGACCAAGTGTGAGCTTACTAAAGAATGTAGCCTGTTAGCCTGGGAGCCCCAGGAAAGTGTGAAGAATGATGTAATGTGAACCAGGAATGTGATTTTAAACAGAGAGAATCAAGCATTTTTCTCTTGGCCATCCAACCCATCAGCACTCTGCCTCTGCTCTATATGTAAGTTTATCTTAGACTTGTGTTTTCTCTTAGAAATAGCTAGAAATTAGAAAGATTAGACTAAGTGTTTTTCTGTGATGTCAGAACTGTACTACTGTATTATTTTAAGTATTTCTCTGTGATCTCTGAACTCTTGACTAGCACTGTGTAGTAAGAAGTATTGTCTTGTGTTTTTAGTATTTATTATTAAATATTTTTAAACCCTTTCAACTGTGGCTGTTTTGTGTAGAGATAATTTAAGCTCTAGAGTACATTGCATATATATAGTGATCCTGTACCAAGTCAGTCTAATAAGCCTTGACTGTTTAGTTATACTACCAATTGGATAATAATATTGCACAGTAATAATTGGACACCCTTTTAAGGGCCTTTGAGTAGCTGATAAATATTAGCTGGGTGGCAGCAGTGATTTCTAATGTATAGTCTGAGTAAAAGGGACACAGCTGGAGAACCTATGCCAGCCTTCCCCAGGAGTGTCTGTGTGGTTGTATAACTCTTACCTTAAAGTGTGTGTGTGTGTCAGCTACTTGGGCAGGGACACAAAGCACTGGTTCGACAGAGAGGGTGCTGGAGGTTTTAGCTTGCCCAGCTGGCTGAGATCTAGACCCTATAGCTGTGCCAGTGGGGAGTCTTAACTGGGGACCTGGAGAGCATGGGAGCAACCAGCCCCAGACTGACTGTGATCTCTGTGTGCTCTTAAGGAAAATTGCACTTTACTGTGTGTATTTGTTATCCTTTCCTCCTATATGAGATGCCCCTCACTAATGTTAGTGGTAAGGATTGAGGCTCTTTGATTGCTGGGCCAGGGCACGGGCGACACAACTGCCATCACTCTGAAGAGCACCCCAGTCATCAGAATTGCTTTCATTTAGTAATGAAACACCTTACATGACATCAAAGATTGGGACATTCCACAGAGAATTATATGGAGACGGAGCATCACAAGTAACAGACAAAATGGTAAAAATGATTGCAAACCATTAAATGATTATGGCAAAACCATAGAAGGAAGCATTGCAACAATAAAACAGCCATGAAGGCAAACAAATCATGTTAAATAGGTACAAATGACTGGACAGTACAACTGTGATCTGCGCCCATTTGGTTTACTTTTGCTTCAAAACCTCTTAGATGCAGGTATTTTAAAATGATGATTTGCTATACCTTTCAAACTGTAGATTGAAAATTATAGCAGGGAACTATCAAAAATCATAGCAGAATGGCCAAATCATATCAATCATAATTTACTTTTGTGTAAATTTGCGGACTTGAAAGTGGGGCCATAACATAGAAGTCTGCCTTCGTGGTAGAATAGAATCTGTAAAATTAAGATGCTTGTAGTTCTAACACACACTCAACTACACGTCTGCTACCGGAATGTAACCTTACTGCACTGTGACAAGTCATATGTACAAACTTCCGTATCTCAAACAATACAAAACAGCCAGGCCATGTGACCAAATTTTAAACTGAGTACAGTGACTCTCTATGTCCACTGTACTTTTGATTCATAGTTTATCTCTTTGCCTCCCTACTGTAATTGTGAGACAATTATATGCACAACCAATAAAGAAATCCTTAATGTTTTCCCTTTAATGAACAAAGTTCTGATATGCAATTTCAACCCTGTTGCACAATGAACATTACTTTGAAGTTTTTATGTCCATTGTCATTCACACAAAAGCTGTAGGAATGTCTCGCATCTCCGGCAGCCTAAATACATCTTTAGAAAATTTCCCCCAAAAAATTAGTTTAAAAAGCATAATTTAAACAAATGTAAATATCTTGTGAACAATATTTGAATAGCAATATAGTCGGCAAAGTCTTTATAATGTTAACAGTGAATTCAGTCTTTACCTCATTACTGTATTATGTTACAATGGAAAAAGCTAGAGTTATGTTTTTCTCTAAATTTTCATATCTCAGAAACTGTATAACTTCCCTATAAGAAACATCAAAAGCGTCCAGCAACACAGATTCTTGTCGATATATTTTTAAGTTTTGGACAATAATGCCACAACAAAAGCTAACACTCTCCACAGCATGAACACGTGAGTGTGTGCATACACATGCATTCACATGCACGCACACACACACAGACACACACACACACACACATATATATATATATATATATATATATATATATATATATATATATATACACACACACACACACACAATGCCATTATACAACGACCCCCCATTAATATTCAAAACTGAGCATGCTGATTGGTCAGCGTGCACGTTGTAAATCAGAGTTATAGTAATGGAAAAAGGTCCGGTCGCCCGGACTTTTTCCATTGCTATAACTCTTTTTTTTACAGCAACGGAGAACCCAAGATCTCCATTGCGTCACACTGTCTCGCTATGTTAAACGAGTTTAACATAGTGAGACAGCTTTAAAAAAAGCAACAGAGATTTTCCATTGCTTTTTTTAAAGCTGTCTTGCTATGTTAAACTCCTTTAACATAGTGAGACAGTTTGTAAAAAGCAACAGAGATCTTGCTTTCTCTGTTGCTTTTTTCAAAACTGTCTCGCTATGTTAAATGGGTTTAACATAGTGAGACAGCTTTAAAAAAAGCAACGGAGATCTTGCTTTCTCCATTGCTATTGCTCACAGCTCTGATGTACTGCGTAGGCATATGCATGCGCAGTACATCAGAACTGCCGCAGAATACCAGACAGCTGCGTAAAGGTAGCAAGGAGGCATTATACAATGCCATTATTTAAGAAAATTAATTATTTTTTCTTAAATAATGTCATTGTATAATAGCAATAACCCACTTCTGGGTGGGGGTAATGCTGGATTTACCCACGGTTGGCTTTGTTTGGCCACTCGGGCTTCGCCCTCGTGACCAAACCACACCAATCGTGGGTAAATCCAGCATTACCCCCCACCCAGGCGTGGGTTATTGCTATAATAATTTATGCATGCATCTTTGTGCCAATCATTTAATTATTTGAGCTATCCCCAATATTCACATTTTTTTTTTGCTATTGTCAGAATGCATAAGAAAAGGAAACTTGTGTTCCTCTTTTTTATTGTCCTTTATAATAGTGCGGGGGTAGGGAGCCTCTGATTTTGTTTGACCACAAGCCAACACTGCGTACAAGACACACACACAAAACATGTTAAAAAAATAACTACACCCCCCACATACTCATGTAGTTTACTCACTTACCCCACATGGGTGTCTCTGTCTATTTGTCTTTCTCTCTCTCCCAAAAATAAAATTTCAAATGCCTTAATCACTAGAAAAACAGCTGCAAATCAGGGAAGCAGAGTAGTGCGGGCTTCAGTACAGCCAGAAACCATTTTAAGAGACTGGAATGGACACACCACATAAGTTTTTTTCTTTTTCTAATTTTTTCCATAAATTGATGGTGCTGCTGTTTTCTTTCTTTTTTTCCCTCTTTCGTCTTGACCATCATTAGCCTTGTTAACTTTTGAAAAAGTAATAATGCCACTGCCTGTCAGTGTTTTAGATGAGGGATATGAAACTCGAAAAAGTCAGGGCACTACAAAAGGTATGTTTGAATCAGATGCAAAATGTATGACCATTATGGACATGGCTTTACAGATGCTGCTAGCATTAATTTCAGATACCAGCATCTACTGTTGGTCCGTTTTGACCATGATGACCGCCATGAATTCCTTCTCTAATTGATAACTGTATTATCAAGATAGTGAAAGAGAGGAAATCTGTGTCATCTTGTGTGAAATCAGAGCAGCAGAGCAGGCAAGCTTTGATTGACTAAAATTGCTCATAAGCAAAAATTACCATATCATTTTGCTAAAATTGCCCAACATCATTCTTGGGAGCGAGTTTAGGTCTTTGGAAATTAAAATTTTGATAATTCTATAGTATTACTGTTTCTACTACCTCAGACAGAGCATTGTCAAAGGGAAAATAGTTAAAAATAATGTCTGCTTCAGCTATTCAATATTGTTGTTACTATTTTAAATAACTCACTGATTAATAAAAAATGCCTTTCCTCTTCCAGTGTTTTCTAGTTAGTAGATGACATAAAAAATTCTGTAGCTATTAGCCCAGTAAAGCCTTAGCAGAGCAATATAAAGTTGGATGGTCCTTTCACCACAGCTCAAGTGTTGGTGATTGAGAATATGGTGAACCTTCTGTCAATCCTTGAGAAGCTAAGTCACTGTGTGAATCCATCTAACCATCCATCCACAACCCCTTTCTCCCATTTTTGCACATTTGTTGGGAATGTCACTACGACAGTCATCTAGAGCCAAGGTTTACACTGCCAGGTGGCTAGCCCTGCCGTGATAGTTCTGCACTACACTCACACCTATGACCAATTTAGAGTGTCCAATCCACCTACTATATATCTTTGGAATGTGGGAAAAAACCCACATGAACATCTGGAGGACATGCGGACTCTGCACAGAAAGCACCCCAGCCAAGAAACAAACCAGGAATATTCTTGCTGTGAGGTGACAGCACTGTGCTGTGCTACTGCGCCACCCTCACTGAGTCTATTATCGTTAAACATTAAGGAGTTGTTTTTACATGGTAGCAACTGCTCCCAAAGTGAAAGTGTTTTTCATTCAGCTAAAAAACTTCTGTCAAGTACTGTTTGCTTACTGTCCTCATTACATTAGTTGTAACATTCCCAGGAGTTGTGCCAGTTATGTTTGTAAGGTCCATTTATAGTAGATTCCACCTCCATCTGAATTACTCAACTGACAAATGAAGTTTACAGAGACAATTTTTCTGCAGTCTAAATGTTAAAATGGTTTCATATTGTTTGTTGAACTTCTCAGAGGAGCTTAAACTCACTGGCCACTGTGTTTTACCAGCAATGAAGTGGAGTAAGGAAAAATGTGCAGTTTGCAGAAGTGCATTTCATTCGTTTCTTCCGCACTGTTCTGAAAATTCTCACCATGGAAGTCTCCAGACACACACACACCAAAAGATACCCATGTAGAGATGTTATGCCTGACACTGGCATAAGTATTGTAGTATTATGATGTAGTTTTCATGCAAATGATACTTATGCATGAGCTTTTCTGTGATGTATTCACCCATGAATTACCACATAGGTGGCAGTACACTAAACACCGAAAGTGTGATAAGAGACTTAGGGACACAAGTGGACAGTGGTCTCACCTTCAATAACATCTCCACAACAGTCAGGAAATCCTTCTATGTGGCACACCTCATCACTAAGGGCTTTTCATCCAGAAAAAAGGAGGTCATTGTCCCACTGTACTCATCCCTTATTAGACCCATTGTAGAATACAACTCCCCATTTGGTATGTACCTCTCAAGACATCTGCAACAACTGGAAAGGCTGCAGAAATACCTCACTAAAAGAATCACAGGTCTAAAGCATATGCCCTATGCTGACCGCCTTAAAAACCTCCAGCTATACTCTGTCGCATATCATCTACTCAGAGGTGATCTCTGCTTAACATACAAGGCCATGTAAAACCCAGAGCTGTTAGACATGTTACACTTAAGGAAATCCCAATCCCTCAGAGCCACACGCTTCAGGGATCTAAACCTTGTCATCACAATAAACAAAACATGCTGGAGGGATAGGTTCCTGACCCAGAGACTCCCCAGACTCTGGAATATACTGCTGACACATGTCAAGCAGAGCGCCTCCTTGGCCGTCTTCAAAAGGAACTTTGATGATTGGATGGGAGAAAGGAAATTTACCCCGGAGATCACGTCAGTTGCCCTGCTAGACAGGGGGAAGAAATAGCCAGGGAATTGTTATGGCTAGGCTTGTATAGGCCCTAGGGCCAATAGCCTAGTACCAACCTATGAACCTATTGTTTTTACTATAGTCTTTATACATTTCAGACAGCCTTGATATTATTTCACCTTTCAAATTTTAAGGTATGTTACTGTAGAATTACACTCTGTATGAACTGCTCAAAGCATTTTGTAGTAATACTTTGCACAGATGTGTTGTGATCCTAGTTCTAAACCCCTTCTGCAGTATCAACAGAATGGTTTGGAAGGATAGGTATATCTCACAGAAGATGCTGCAGCTCTGGAACAGACTCTCTCTCAACATAAAACAAAGTTCTTCCCTGTCCATATTCAAGTGCAACTCCGATATTTGGATGGGAAACAAAAAAATTACCACAGGACTGCTCCCTGTACTACTAATGGACAGAGGTAACTTCTAAATGCTTATCTCATGCATGGGTCAAATTATCCATAGTATGATCCTAGTTATCTCATTAAGGGTAGTATATAATAATTGACCATGGAATGGGTAAGACCAGTCTGTAAAATGGGATAGGTTTTTTCAAGTACTAAACGGGAAATTTGTTAGGCTTAAAACAGCCCACAACAGCATCTACCTTGTACTTAAATATGAACGTTTTCTGATACTATTTCCAGAATGAAGGAATTATTTCAGTGGGAACAAAAAGAAGTACCAGAGCCCCAACAATGATGTAATACTTTGACACAAATGGATTTCCCTCAAACTTCAGCTATCCCTCCTATTTTTGCCAGCTTTAGAGGTTGCTTTCTTTGCATTAAGCAGTTTGCCTGACAGCCAAATAGTTGATAAATTATGTAATGTTTTCCAGACTCGCACGTTAATTTTTTCAAGACCTTGGTCTTACCCTGCAGTAATTTGTCTGTTAAAAACATCTTTCGCCAAACACATTTTGGCAGCTAACCCTATTCCATCCAATAAGGACAGGAAAATCTTTGAAAGGTTTGAGAAGAAAGTTTATATTCTTCCACCTTAGCCTTCAGAAGAGTGAATTGTTAGGCTCATGTGTCTTAAATTGCTGCTGGCTTCCACTGGCAATATAAGAAAGTTATTTGCTAATCTTCCATCTTCAGGGATTATAATCTCTGAATTGTTTAATTTCTTCTGTCTCTCAGGTAACTATTTTCTAAAATGTTCTTATGGTATTGTTGATGCTGTTTCTAGAATAATTGGTCATCATTGGTCCTTGGTCAGCATTGAGAAGATATTCCTGGATGCATTCTCATCATTTACCAGAAGATGTAAAATATGAGCTCCTAAATACTGATATTGTTTGGCCCTTTCTCTGCTAGGGTCTTTGAAATATTTGTTCAAAGAAAAAAGCTAATTAATGGGGTTACCGTCATTTTTCAATCTCTCACATCCAAATTGAATAGAACATTTCCTTCCAGTTCAGGATCTTTTTTTCTATGAAATAGAATAAGCAATCACAGCAAAATACAAACAATCTTTCAGAAAACAGGGGCAGGGAGATTCAAAAGAGAAAAGAGGATCATCCCAGAACAGGGTTGCCAGATTTCATATTGGCCAGGTAGGGACGACAGAAAAAAAAAAAGCTCTTTAATGCGGAACAGAGTTCCACATTAAAGAACAGTAGATCTACACTGAACACGGAGCTTCTCGTGTTTAATGCGGAACATTGCAGTTCTGCATTCAACAAAAGTAGCTCCGTGTTTAGCGATTTTTGATTAGCCTGTATACCGGCTTACAGGCCAATCAAAAATCGCTAAACACGGAGCTACTTCTGTTTAATGTGGAACAGAAGAAGCTCCGTGTTTAACGATTTTTGATTGGCCTGTATGCCAGGTATACGGGCCAATCAAAAAAAAAAAAAAAAAAAAAAAAACAAAGCTGGCCTGGATTTAAACCGGCAGGGCGGGACTCGGGATCAGGCTGTTGATCTCGGAACAGTCCCACCCAAATAGGGATGTCTGGCAACCCTGTCCCAGAAACCAAAGACTGTGTAAACAATCATATTGATTATATGGCACAACTTAAGTTTTGCCTTCCTCACCATGACAGCCCAGTAAGGATTTCCCAAAAGTTTGGACTTCACTTTTTCCTCTGGCACCAGATAACTTAAGACACATAGGCTCTGAGAATCGTGCAAAAGTGCTACAGCTGGGAGTGGGATTCCCTACCCCCTTTCCAAAGGGGATCTCTCTCTATTCATCTACTCAACCCCCTTGTTTCCCCCTGTTTTGGATCAAATGCTGTCTCAAAGGGTGATAGTGACTGTTTCTGCAGATCAAATAAAGAAAGAATCTTACTTAAGAATATTTCTAGTGCCAAAGAAAGAAGGAACACAGAGACCTGCAGAGCTGTCTTTTCTGAACCTTCATATCCAATATTCCAAAATTCAAAATGTTGTTTTTCTCTCTCTCCAGTCTCTGTTACCTCTCATTATTCCTTCAGTTTAATAATAACTCTGAATTTAAAAGGTGATTATCATAGCATTTCAATTCTCAAAGATTTCAGGACTTTTTTTTATGATTTTCTGTGTGTAGTTTACATTTTCATTTTTCTGCCCTACACTTTGTTTGTCAACAGCTCCAAAAGTATTTACAAAGTACATAGTACCTGTACTAGCTTATTGCAAGTTACAGAGCATTCATAGCTTTCTATATTTAAATGGCTTGTTTATTTTTGCAGACTCCTTCAGGAGATATGAAGAATCTCTTTGTAATAACCTTAGCATATATTTATTTTTTGCAGACTCTTTCAGGAGATATGAAGAATCTCTTTGTAATCACCTTGGCATATATTTATTTGTCACATATACTTTATTGAACATATGGCATGTACTAAATGATTATTCACATGTACTTCCATATATTTCTTTTATGCCGTTTAATAACAGTTTTTAAGTATTGAATACTTGTGCAGATATATATCTGTTATTATCTAAGTGTTAGAAGCTGTTATGATATAAATTAATAGCCAACATTAAGTTATTAAATTAATAAATTCAAACATATTAATTTTATAGATATTTATGCATTTATTTCATATGTATAGCAACATTTTTATTTAAAAATTATATTCAAAACGGTATTCAAATCGACATTTTATCTATTTAGTGTGTGTGTGTGTTTGTGTGTGTGTGTGTGTGTGTGTGTGTTTAAATGTTTAGTAGTGTTGTTTATCTTGTGATAGTAAGTAAGTGATTACAGGGGGTGAATGCTTTATGTTCTGATGAAGTATGTTGTGTAAAATCATTTAGGACGAAAGCGTTTAACATAAAATAGATATTTTAATTTAGAATTCTCCTTCCTTACCCTGTTTGTAGAATTGCTTACATGCTTTAGATTTTTGATGCACTTTCACCTTGTGTAATATCTACTGTTTTAGATCTGTGCCTGTAAACTTACCATAACAGTAGATGATCGAATAGATCACTGTTGTGGTACAAACACCCTCCCTCCTGCCCCTTTCTTTTTGTTGTTTTCCTTATGCCAGAGTGTTTTTTTTTTTTTTGTTATTCCTTTCTTCTCCTAGCACACATGTATCTGGCATGGCTCCAGCCTTCTTTATTCTGAGATAAGAAAGCTCTTAGAATTTGGCACCCTAACTGCTGTCTTTATATGGCTGTCCTCAAGCTCTACAGAGTATTTTGAAGGTAACCGTAAGCTTTGGAAGCTGGACCGTCTTAAGATCCTTGGCAGAATACATCCCATGTAGTTAGGATACAGCAACAGTGATCTACTCGAACATCTACTAGTATGGTAAGTTTACTAACACAAATGTACTTTGATTTTAAAACTAAAAATTTTAATATACATACGGGGCAGATGACAAAGCTGTAGGGCTGCCCAGTTCTGCAAGACATTTGGTGCTTCTTTTCTAACAAACAGTATTCTAAACTGTGCATTTTTTCAGACTTCATTTAAAAATGTCTTCATTATGCCTTGTGGAACAGAGTGAAAGTGTATGTTTGCTTACCTTCAAGAAACGGTGATGTCATAAGTGGAAATAGCATGAAATTAAAGTGTGCTACCCCAGCATTCCAAAGAAAACTGCTTTTACCTGTTATAATATATTCTGGAGAAAATAATTTCTGAATTTTATTAGTTCACATCTATCTGCTGTTCATAATACATAAATCTGAGTCTGTCTTCAGTTTGTTTGCAAGCAGTCAGGCTACATTCTTTTAATGCTCTCAGGAAGTGAAAGCATTCTAGTTCCCCTTATATTCACCCTAGGCTTTCCTGTCTGATATGGGAGAAGGTAAATCATTTCATGTTAATAATATGCTGTCTTGTAATGCATCCGGTACTTAGTGGTTGTTCAGTTACACTATCTGTATTTGCAACATCCATTATACTACCATTACAAATTAATTTAGATTCTCAGTTTGAAGAACATTACTGCAGTGAGAAGAGCTTTTATGACAATACACTTACAGTAATGCATTTTAGGAATTGGAAAGTGTGGGAGTACAATATGAAAGAAAGCTCACATTCAAAAGAAATGTAACTTGTTTTGACTCTGTCAGCAGAGCCCTGCGAAGAAATAAGTCTTTTCACTTGCGAGATCCATTTTTAAAGATCAGGCAGGCTGGGAAACTTCACTGAAATAATAAAATAAGCGGTTTAGCTTAGACATGTAGCATGCATAAGCATGTCTACCTTTTTCAGTACTAAATTAGCTAAGGAGACTTACTGCTACTGACATTGGTAGGCTGGTTAATGATATGGCAGTATAAGCACAGTTAGCAACATTGCTTCAACAGAGGTCTGTTGTATCCACTGTTGTTACAAGAAAAGTCTTGAAATTTGTTTCAACACTCCGAAGTCCACAGAGTTTGCTGTATATAAAACAGCCATAAATTGTTTGTAATGGATCTATCTTCCTGGTATATTTTGCAGCAATCTCTGGGTGACAGTTTGCCTTTCTGCTGACTATATTGTTAAATAGTTTATTATATCACCACTGGGTGGTAAAGATGTGAACCAGATTTGCTGATCTTTCCAGCAGAAGCCATAAAACAGTGCATTTATCAACTTAGTTCATTATACCTTTTGTCACAATAATTTTATATACAGTGTAACTTCCTTATGAGCACTGTAAGAGTTTTTGGTAATCCAAGTGTGAGCTGGAGAAGACTGTTAAATGATGTGGCGCTGTGCAGAATTAAGACTAGAGCAGCTAGTGTACATATGGAATAGCACTGCCATATCCTAGCATTATTTAAAATCTTGCCCTTAACCCCAGAAACTAGTTTGTGTATTGAACAGCCCTATGTAACATCTTGCCCTTAACCCCAGAAACTACTCTGAGAAGACCCCCTGTTAAAACTTAATCCTTAATTCCAAACAGCCCGCCCTGTTACAGGTCCAGGCAACATGGATATGCACTTTCCAGATGTCTGTGTCCATCGTGGTAGATTTGGGCATCCTTAGGCAGTGCAGCAGTTGTCTCTCGTTCTCAGACAACCAGGTAATCATTAAAGAAAATAACACAGTATGCAAGAGATATAAATACACAACTTCTTTGGAGGCAAAAATCTTGCATACAGATGAGGTTGTCAGGAATACCCACACTACATCCCTCACACACACCACTCACCACACACACAGATGGTTTTATGCTGGGGCGCGTAAAGAAACCGTCCTAAATCTCAAAGACCTACAAAGCAACCTAATGGCAACACTGCCGCTCAGCAATCACTAAACACACACCAAAAGCAACACCAGACATATCACATAAGCATACATCTAATAGTCCTTATATAGCAAAGCCTGTAAGACAATTATTGTTTGTTTGTGTCTTTCGGCTTTTCCCGGTTAGGGGTCACCACAGCAGAAGTCCGGTCCGTTAATGATTGGCAGTAGAGTTTTACGTGCTGGCTTGCCGGGCCTAACACACAACTTTCAACGAAGGAACGCCCATTCACGCATGTCGCCACACAGAAGACGCTCTAACTGGGAATGAACGGGCAACATCTAACTGTGAGGCGACAACGCTACCGCAGCACCACCACCGCAGTCTAATAAGACAAGTATATACTTTACATAATACCCTTGTCATTGAGGACATCATTGTGTGACACACTGATGCCACACTCACCAGGTTTGGACAGGAAGAAGATAACAATTGTTTGCCTGTCTCGAGCCACGATTCGTAATATCCCACACGCACTCAAGGCACTGCACTCCAGATGCCAGTATGATTCTATAATAGTCCATGTGGGTGTAAATGACCTGAGATGTACCTCACTGGACTATATGAAAATAGATGTAATGGATCTCTTGGAATATGTTTCACAGATAGGTACAAGCCTTGCACTGAGCAATAATCTACCTTCACCAAGTATGATGGCACAGTATGAACATAAAATGATTGATTTTGATATTTGGCTTAGTCTCTGGTGTCACTCCAAGGGGATCTAATATCCATCAGCATGGATAGACACGGTCAACAGACCACGGTGCTTTGCCAAGGATGGGCTTCACCTGTCACCCTAGACTTTTGTATGTTGTCTAAAACTTTATCCACCCCCTTAGAGCCTTTTTTGGCAATGCCAAGAAGACAAAGTTACCAAAGTAGTGAAAAATTCTCCAGGCAATGTTAAGCTGTTACTACTCAATGCTAAGAGCCTAAAACAGAAAACTCCACATCATTCAACCCCTCCTTACTGTGGAGAATGTAGACATCTCTATTGTGACAGAGACTTGGTTTAAAGCCATAGAAAGTAGATTGGCAGTGCAAGGCTACATAGGCCTTTCACACATTTAGACCACCAACAGCATAAACTGGGGCCAAAGTGGAGTTGTCTCATTCTATGTTAGCAACAAACATGACTGTAGGTTGGTTACACAGGATGATGACATGCGGTTCTTCCGCATGCAAGTCACCAGCAAAAAGGGTCCTCACCGTATCAGGACTGGCTACAGGTCACCATCTATGCCCCTAGGGTCTCCTAACTCTTATCTAAACCTACTAAAGGTGTTTACCATCCAACCAAACACCCTATTCATGCATGACTTTAACTATCCCTCTGCAGTCTGGGACAATTTTCTCCAACTCAGAGGCACAATGCTTCCTGACTTTATTAACACAAACACCCTGGAATAATGCATGCTCCAACCAGAGGAAGGCAAAAGACTAATCATGTGGTGTCTACTCTGAGAGATCAACAAAAGGAAAAGTAGGACTTTACTCAATAGTTGTTCTATGCCTTGATGGCATTGAAGCCTCCTCAGTAGGTTTCAGTTCTTGCTCCTCCTTGGTCCTCTACCCCCAAGAAGGCTTGAGACCCAGAGTCTTCTGACAGAGATTCTGATTCTGAGGCTGACTCCATGGCCTTTTCCTCCTAACTGCCTTCAACTTTAGATTATGGATCTGAGGAGAAGGAGTCTGTCAGCCCTAATTCTCCCTTGGAGTAGCTTTCCTTTGATGACACAGTCCTTTGCATGATAGAGCATTTCAAATGGGATTGCTTTCAAGTTTCAGATGTACAGAAGCGGCATTATGAGTTGCTACTAATGGTGCTGGATGCCTGCAAGTTCCTATATAAATGCCCTTCCTCTGATTCTGCAGTGATTTCTGTTTCTACTGATAAGCCTTCTAAGCTGTTTGCTTCTTCCAAATTCTTTCCTGAAGATAAGGAGAATAGAGCCATTGAGAGACTTGGTAAAAAGATATATACTTTTGCTGCCTTAGCCTTCAGGGCCATCAGTTTCCCAAGTCATGTGACAAGGCAAGTGCTGTCTTTTCTTTCCTAGGTTGGGTAGCTTGTTTCTGATATGCCTGACTCTGAGATTAAAGTATCAGATCTCTCCTTGCTCAGTTCCACGGCTCAGTTTGCCCATGACTCTATTAAATGAGTTATGATGCAGCAGGTGCATTCTCTAGGGATGCTGCCTCTAACTCTGTGATGAGGGGCTACTTCTGGCTTCACCTTCAGGCCTTGCCACATGATATCAAAGCAAAACTTCTGGATGGCTCCTTGGGTAACCCGAATTTATTTGGTACGGCTGTGACTAACCTTTTCAAGACCTTACAGGATCATGGTATGGTCATGAAAGATTTGAAGCAGATCTTTGTCTCTCCTATTGCCAAGTTTCAGAGGTACTACCCAAGTAAGACTTCTTTTTGTGCATAAGCTTACCTAGACAGTATTCCAAATGTGTGAAGAATCCTAGTTGAGTTTTCTCCGACAAGACTACTCAAACATCCAGGCCTCAAGAGCAGTCCTTTTCTAACAGATCTACAGCTATCTGACTGTCTGCCCTCCCTTCCTCTCGGCCAAATCCCCTTGTCCCTCAGGCTTTATCTTTCTCTCCCAGTGTGGCAGCTAATCACCACAGACACCTGCGTTCTCTCCATTATTCAGCAGAGTTACTTTATGACCTGGAAGGACCTTCCCTCCTTTTCCAGAACTCCTCACCCCCCCCCCCCCAATAGAACAACTTCCTCATTTCTGAGAAGAATGCAGGTTCTGCTGGACAGGGTATCATTCATCTGGTTCCACAGACAGAGAGGGGGTTGGGGTTTTACTTCGGGATGTTTCTAGTCCCCCAGGAAAAAGGGATCTTGGAGACCTGTCATGGAGATTTCTTTTCTGAACACCCTTTTCATAGTGCCTTCCATTCAGAAGCTATCTGTTCTGGCTGTGTTTCCTCTGTTGCTTCCCCAGACCTTTCTGGTTTCTTTGGATCTAAAGGATGTTTAACTTCACATTCCCATCCACACTGTATTTAGGAGATATTTGGATTTCTCTGTTTTTTCCTCTCATTTTTGGTTTTCTGCTTTGTCCTTTGGGATTTCCACAGTCCCAAGGCTGTTCACCAAATGGCTAGCCCCTGTAGTCACTTTTTGCAGGCTTCAGGTCATTCAGGTGTTTGCTTACCTAGATGACCTCTTACTGCAGGCTCCATCCCACTCCTGGCTGGTGCAAGATCTTCATTTTATCCAGCTTCTGTGTGCAACCTGGGATTTACTGTCAATCTTAGAAGTCAATGTTGACTCCATTTCAGGATCACATTTTCCTAGGCTGCAGGTTCCAGACTGTTCCAGTGCTGACATCTCTTTCTGTCACCAAGGTTTTGTCCCTCACAAATTATTTTCTATCCCTGTTTCCCCTGTCCTCTCTTTCAGCCAGGGAGTTTCTTACAGCTCTAGTGCTCATGGCCTCCACTCTCCTCATGCTTCCCTGGGTAAGGCTTCATATGAGGAAGCTTCAGTGGTACCTGAAATCAGTGTGGCTTCAACAACTCCATCCAGTGGGCCATCTCATTCCTCTACTCGCCTGTTTCAAACTGCAACTTCACTGCTGGATTCAGCAGCTATCTTGATCCAGGTGTACCTTTTCACCCTTCTCAGCCTTCTCAGGAACTGTTCACAGATGCAACAGAGCTGGGGTGGGGAGCCACTTCAGGCACTCTGAAGGTGCAGGGGCTTTGGTCCCCTCAGCAGAGGATGGATCACATCAGCATCAAGGAAATGTACATCAACAAACAAGGGGGCACAAGGTCTTACTTTCTTTGCAGATTAGCCCTTCTGGCATGGGAAGTAGCCATCAATCTGTGGATCATTTTGCAGGCAGTCTACATACCTTCAGAGCACAATATTGTGGCGGATTTTCTCAGCAGGTCCAGGACACAGCCTCATATGCGTTTCTGGATATAGTTAATTGGTGGGTTATTTCTCAAGTAGATCTCTTTGCCTCCCCTCTGAACAGGCAACTCCCTTAGTTCTGTTCCAGGGTCTCAATCCCTTTGTCTTGCCATGTCTTTCTCTTGGGAGTTCCTGTATGCCTTTCCTCCCTTTCCTCTTTTTCCAAGGCTACTTCACAAAAATTGAGACAAACTCTCCAAAAATCATGTTGGGGACTCCCTTACGGCCCAGACAGCACTGCTTCCCCCTCTTATTCCATTTGGTCAGAGGCAGTCATCACATTCTTCAACTGACGCTTTGGGTGATAAGGTTTTGATACTTTCTACCATTTTTCTATGGATATGCTTAGGGTCCTGCAGGAGGCAAGGAAAAGCAATACCAGAAAATTATATATGTCCAAATGGAAGAGATTTTTGTTTGGTGTCTTAAAAATCATCAGGACCCCTTTTTCGTAGAGGTCCCCTTGATTCTTACCTGTGTGAACTACAACATGCTGGCTTAGCATGTAGTAGTTCACACAGGTAAGTATGTAGTATATGCTGGCTTGGCATATTCTTCGGTGCAAGCCCACTTGTCAGGCATTTCTACATGTCTGCCACTTACTTCTCCTTTAGCCTGTAGCTTTGAGGTCAAGCAGTTTCTTAAAGGCATCCTTCATATTAGACCCCCCCCCCCCTAGAAAGCCCATTCCTCCTTATTGGGATCTTGTTTTTTATCCGTGAAAAACTGACTCGGGCTCCTTTTGAATCTGTTGCTGCTTCTTTGTAATATTGCGCCTGGAAGACTGTTTTATTGGTTACTTTAACTTTTGTCAGAGAGGTGTCTGAACTATAGGCTTTGGCGGTGGTCCCTCCCTTTTTGTTTTTTCATAGAGATGTGGTGTCTCTGTGTACAAATTCTGCTGTTATGCAGTAGGTGGTTAATGAGCTGTACCTTAATCTATCCAGCTTTCTTTTTTTTTCCCTTCTCCACAATCTGCTAAAGAGAAGGTTCTTTATACTTTGGATTTGCGTAGACAGCTCAGATATTAGTTAGACAAAACAAAGGTCTTTCATAAATTGGATCATCTTTTTGTGTCTTTTCACACCAGGACTTTGGGTTTAGCAGTTGTAAGCAAACCATATCCTCCTGGATTTCTAAGACCATTTCTTTTTGTTATTCTTTTTTATGGTAAGCAATAGTCTGCTTCTGTGAGGCCTCATTGTACTAGAGCTGTGGCTCCCTCAGGGGGTTTCTTCAAAGGTTTGGACACTGACTGCATCCTTGAAGCTGATACTTGGTCTTCTATTCACACTTTCACAAAACTTTAAAAATTGGATGCCATTTCCGGGCATTATTTGCCATGGCTATCCTGCATGGGTTTGTGGAGGGCTTCTCCTTGCCTTCCTCCTCTCTGACTTCATTGTAGCTTTTGCACTCCCTCAGAGGTGATGAATACTGCAACAGCAATATGGAAGGAGAGTTATGTAAAATCTTACCTTAACAGTAGATGTCCTTTTCACTGATGCAGTATTCACTTCCTCCTTCCCTCTCTGCTAACCCCCTTTCTCTTCCTTTTGCATGGGTAATATTTTTGCATTGGCCTAGAAGTTCCTTTCGTCTTAATTCCTTCCTTTCTCTGGATGTACTTGTCCTCCTTAAAACTGCGGGTCTTAATTCTCCTGGGGCACTTCAGTTCTCAGTTGGGGGCATATGTGAGTTATATGCCCTATGCTTGTGCAAGGAGCATACATCTGACGCACGACTCTCCCTAGTTAGTAAAGGCTTTGGTAAACTGGTTAGACATTGGACTGCCCTTCTCAAGGGATCCCAGTTGTGATGAATACTTCAGCAGTGAAAAGAAGGACATCTTCTGTTATGGTAAGATTTTACATAACTGTACTTTCATCCCTGATCCTAGTCAAACTAAACTTTGACAATTGGATGGGAAGTTGGAAATGTACTCCTGGTCTGGCCCCAATGTCCCTTATGGACAGTGGTCATCAATAATAAAAGTATTATCCTAATTATTACCTCTTACCTTCCTGCTAACTTACCCCTCCCATTTAGAAGCCCATGATACTCGAGACCCAAATGGTTTGGGGAGCATGGCTAGGCTTGTAAGAGCCCTAGTGGTTGTTAGCCTGGTAATAACATATTTACCTATGAACAGCTTTACTGTATTGTTGCACTATATTAAATTATGTTGCCTTGTGTTATGTTACAGATATATTTTATGCAATCACTTTGTGCAAGTCAATAAACAGCTTTGCAAGGGGTCAGGGCATACGTATTTGCTTATAAATGCTACAAAACTTAAGACAATAAGATTAAAGTAAATACGTGTATATGTGAGAACATCTGTAGTTGCATTCCGCGATAAATACATATAGAAATATTAGGAGAGTGGAATCAAATAGATGGGGTTCTCTATTAGTTCTTTGTTTAAATTTATTAATAGCAATACTGAAGTAAATTTATTTCTCTCTTGTTTTCATGGGTAATGCAGCTATTAAAGTAGAGGATGATGTTCAGGAAGTAGGCGTGATATAAATGAGAAATTAGGAATAAAAGATAGAATATTTGCTGAGAAGGAATTCTGCTGTAATGTTATATAAATATGACTAAAGTTGAAGCTGTCCTACTCATCAGCCTTGATTATAGGGTGTTGTAAGACCTGCTTGATGAATTAGGAGTGATCATCTGATTGAATTGTCCTTTGAATGACTATATATATTGTGCCATTATATAAGAAGAAATTTTGTAAAGGTCATGAACCGCAGAGGAACTTTATCCTGTTGACCAGTGCGTCACAGTCCGTGCTAAAATGGGTATTTGTCACTAGTGGGACATGACCATTTAACACAGGTTAACAGTATTAATGAGCCAAGAACTAGCATAATTATTCAAAAAATAGATAGTGTGGAATAAATGTACAATTCCCCTAGAATATCAGTAAACAGATTTGAGTAAGATAATTATGAACAGATGGCCTTGTGCAGTCATCTGCTAATAGTTCCCTTCCAGGTGACATTTGACAAGTATTGGAAAATCCATCCATCCTTCTTCAACCCCTATTTCCATTTTGCACATGGAGTCAGGGTATTGGAAAATGTGGATTATTAAAACCACAACCCATATGTTAAAGACAGAAAAATGTCAAAGCAAAAGCACAGTGAGGGACATAAACTTCTGGAGTGGGAGCCTACCTTGTGATGTCAAGGAAGTCAGTTCTGAAACCATTTGACAGTATTGAACCCTTTTGTGGACATATCCTCATTTCTCTGGTAATGATGGAACAAGGGTGACCTGTATATGTGGTTCAGTTGCCCTGAAACTGTATTTATATTTGGCAGACAGTGTGAATAAATGCTGTAATACGGTCCATGCGTAGAACATTTTAATCAGTGGTATGTGGCTTATTTATATTTCCCTAATGTATTCCATTCTGGAACCTGTGGGAGACCAGTGAAAAAGCAGAAGTACAGAGGCACAGTGAAATGGGTACGAGCTGCTGTTTAGTGGGTTGGAGTCCAAGTGGAACACATTCCATTAGCAGGACAGGTAAGTTCTAGGGCACCAAACAGATACGTGTTATTTCCAGACCTCTAGTAATCAACTATTGAGTAGTATTACAGAGGGACAAGACAGTCCAAGGAAACAACTAGGTACCCAAGTGGGAGAAGAAAGATTTTACAGACCGCTTTAATTCAAAGAACTGTCTGAATCCATCCTTAGGAAGGATGAGAGGAGATAAATTATATGTAACCAGGCAGAAAAGAAGTTATAAACACCAGTAACACAAAATAAATCTGCAGCAGCAGAGATAGCACAGGGTTTACCTGTGCACTTTAAATATTTACATTGCCATTTCATTTTCTGTAATTTAAGTCATGTGTAGAAAGAACTCACTGTCTGGAATGTGTTTATAATTTTCTAAACCATTATCTTGAAGATTATTCATCTGATCACGGGTTTACCTTGTCAGACAGCACTGCCATTGTTCATGCTGAATGTAACAACAGATATTTTCCTGCATGTCTGATTCACTGCAGTAGCTAAAAATGCAGTTAATTTATACATAGTACATGTGGAGATCAGCATCCTGAAAAGTGGTTCATACATGGCAGCATGCATATGGTTTTAATCAGACCAGACTTAGTGCATTGTTAGGTTTAATAATTAAGCAATTTCCAGTGATCAAAGAAATTAACAAATGGAGGAATGGGGGGAATTGTCAGGAAGTAGTCCTTTACAGGAAAATGTTGAATATGTGGAGTATATTATAAGAAGCTTAGTCAGTCAAGTGTTTCAAGGAGACACAGAAGAAATTCAGAATATTCTCCCTTTCTCGAGGATTCTCCATATTCAGTTCATGGGAGCTGGGACCTATTTCAATGAGCAATGACTGTAAGACAGGCAGCTAATCCTGTTCATTGAAGGATGCACTTACTCGCATACCAAACACATGCATATGGGTAAGGTAGATGATCAGCAGTTCACCTTATGGCTTATCCTTGGGATGTGAAAGGAAACCTGAACTTATGGTAAACATCCAAATGGACAGAAGGAGGACAAATAGATTCTAGACAGAAGGGACTCCAGCTAGGGACCGAACCAAAGAACTAAGACCTGTGGAACAGCAATGCTAACTTCCGGATGACCGTGCTGCTCTGAAATACAGACTTGATATTCTTAAGTGCAGCTGAACAGCTACAGTGAAATCTCTGCTTTGGTCACAAGAATAGGCAGACATTCTTCATTGGCAGTCTGTACTTCTGAGCTTCTGTTTAACATTGTTACCATATTCTGGCTGTGAGTAGTTTAAAACCCAAGGCACATGACTCCTTCAGTAAAGCTGCTAGTGCTGCATTTACTAAAACTGGGATGACGTCCCATGTTGGTGGAGTGTCTCAGAAGTGTGCTGCATCCTGTTGTGTGGCATTGTTTGCTAACTAGATACAGAAGGTGCATCTGTGTTTAAAAAGTCCCCCAAAATACTCCAGGCAGCAACTCATTAGCATCAGCTGCCTTGGATGGTTGGCGTATTGGAGATTTGCCGCACTATATGATATAATGTACATTAAGAAGGTACAGAATTTATATAAGAAGATATTTTACATTTGATGAAATACCTCTTTGCTGCAAGGGGGTATGATGCATCAGTCACACAGACAGAATCATTGCTCAGACATTTCCCACGTGCTATCTGGGGCCACCTTTCTGTGTTCATTATTACTGCAGTAGTTATAATGTGGTATTCTTATACCGGGAAGCTGTCAGGCAGAGCTGTAGTGAAGTCACTGGAGCCCTGGGCAGTCCCCTAGTTAGTGCTAGTCAAAGTTGAGGAGTGAAACGAACAAACAAAAAAAACCCTCTAGAGTTGAGGAATTTCTCTGCCAGCAAAAATATTATTTTTCTACATAATAGTGCTTTGCACTGTCTGAAACACCTTTCAGTAATGTAGCAAATTTTTTTTATTATACTTTCTGTTAGCGAGTTGATGTTTCATTCAAAATCCATGACTCATTTTGGACAAGTATAATGAAAGAAGACTGGTTCTATTGGTTTAGAGCAATAAACCACTGGCTGTGAATCTGGTTTAATAAGATTAAGTAGCAGCTCAGGTGCTAGGAGGGCTGGCTGCGTAAAGGTGAGGAATGGCATGGGGAAGTCCACTTGCCTTTTTCTGAGGGAAGGGTCAAGGAGTGCACATCAGGTGTATAGACGCTGAGTAGAATCCCTTGCAGAGAGATCACAGAGGTACTTGCATTTCAAGAAACATGGCTTTTGATGGAAACCTCTTAGTAAAAGTGGTGAGATACTAAAGACACTGGGCATATTTGGGTTTTCATGGTTAACGTGCCTTTTCAGTGTTGCATGGGATGCAAAGATAGTAGATTTGGATAGGCAAAGTGGTTAGTGATCCCCATGTTGAAAAATTGGGACAAAATGAGTTCAGATTATAAAGGGGGTCATGCTGTCCTGCCTCCCTGGGGAGAACCTATGCTAGGGTTCTGAAAAATGAGATTTCAGTCAGTGGCTTGTTTTTAATTTGGTAGAAGTGCAGATGCCATTATGGTCATAGACCATGGTTCAGCTTTTTGTCTTTACACAGATATAGGAGGGACTGTGAGAATTTGCCATTGTATGTTATGTGTTTTATGGACCTGGGGGTATATCACCGCAATAGTCTCAGGGCCACTGCTGCATTCATTTATCTCCTGTATTTCAGGAGTGAATGTTGTGTCTGCATTCTCAAGATTAAGATGAATACATTCAAGGTGGGGGAAGTCTACCAAGGGTTTGTCTTCACTTATTAGTGATTTCCATAGACTGATATCTAGCTATAGTCAAGGTCTGGTGTGTATCCAGTTTGGGGTGATGATGACTGAAAATTAGTTGATTGCAGATGATGATTTTTTTTTTTTTGCTTCAAGTACCAATGATCTCTAGAATGCACTGAAACAGTTCAGTACCAACTGTTTAGCTGTTGGAATGAAAATTAGCAACTCTGAATCAGAGGTCACAGTTTGGTCTTTGAAAGGAGGAGATTGCTGTCTGTATAATAAGTTAAGATGCTTCTTCTAGCAGAGTCCTGTAAGTATTCTGGAGTTTTGTTCCAGGGCTTGGGTAAATGGGAGCAGGAGACTGACCAGCACTTGGGTGAATTGCTGGCATTGTATTATGTTGTGGTAGTTCTTCAAGAACGGTCTCCTAGGATGAAACTCACAGTTTTACAGGTCATTCTCTTTGCCCATTCTTACCTGTGGTCATGAAATGTTGGATTGCGACCAAAAAGATGAAGTCAGCAATACAGGTGGCAGAACAGAAGTCTATTCACAGGCTAGCTGGGCCACACTCCATGATACATGAGGATCTGGAAATGTGGTAAGGTCTTGCAGTTCAGCCATTGCTCCTTGAGATTACTGATTGGGCAGCTGTCTTGTAAAAGTCCAAATTCAAAGAAACTTTACAGTCCATTGTGCTGCTCACTGCCTTGGTTTCTGATCAAAGGTTTGGCGACAGTGGTGGGATCATTCAGTTTGTATTCATGCATTCACAGAGACTGTTTGGGGAGGAAGCAGCTACTAAATACTAACGGGTTCTGTATAATTTAATTACCATTGCAGTTGGTGAGATCCCATCAAATGTGAGAAGCCTGTTGTATGTGTCATGGCAGATAGGATAGTAACTGCAAAAGAGGTTGGCAGTGAGCATCAGGGACACTGTATATTATACTTGTTCACTGTTTGGTCTTGGAAAAGAAGACCTTCCCAGTAGCAGAAGCTGTGGAGACTTGGAGTGGTATTTTGGGTATCTATGAATACTACGCTGGCATTGGTGCCTACATCGAATTAGGTTTGCCTCACAGTGATTTGCACATCAGTATGCATCCCTGTGCAGGGCAGTTTGTGTTAGTCTTGTATTGCAAGTCTGCCTACACTGAATGAGTTTTTGGTGTAGCTGACTTGCTTAATCAGTCCTTCATTCATCTTCATCATCAACCCCCCCTTTTCCCATTTTCTACATGGGGTTGGGGTGTCATATCAGTAGTCACCTTCTGTCTTGATTCGGTGCTACGCTCCTACCTTTTTCGACAGTCATGTCTGCCTGACACAGGTCTTCTCTCACACAATCCATCCATGTCTTTGTTGGCAACCTTGTTTTCTTACTGACTGCCCCAAATCATCTTCACCAGATTGTCTTCTGCTTTTCTGCACATGTGCTTGGACCTCCATAATCTGTTCTCTTTGAGTTTCTCTGCAGCTAGAACTACTTTTGCTTCTGCTATGATGATATCATTTCTTCATCTCTCCCATACAAGCATCCTGCTTACCCATCTTAAGCACTTCATCAACTTTACTTTCCTCAACTGCTCTACCTTTACTGTCTAGGTTTCTGGACCATACAGTAGTACTGATCGCACCACTGGTTTCTACATCTTATTCTTCAGTTTCATTGGCATTCTTCTATAATAAAGTAAGCCTGACACTCTGTGCCATTTGGCTGCCACCCCTTTGATACTTGCTTTGGCTTCCTCTTTCAAACTTACTTTCTCCACAACCATCCCTCCCAGATACTTGAAACTGTTAACCTCTTATTTGTCTTCTGTCTCAGTTATCAGCTTCTTCTGATTTCCCCCATTTGTTGCCATTACAACTGTCTTATCTGTATGTAGTTTCATTCCATGTGCCTTCAGTTTTGCATCCCATTCCATTCCCCTATCATCTCCTGAAGTTCTTGTTCAGAGTCTGCATGTAATGCCACATTGTCTGCATACAGCAGCTTTGTTAATCTGTCCTTGACCCGTTTGCTAATATAATCCATCACCAGAATGAACAACAATGAGCCGAGAGTTGAACTATGAGGCACACCTACTCTCACTCCCACTGGAAATCCCTGAGTCAGAACACTTGTTCATACTTGTTATTGGGTCATTGTACATAGCCTCTGAAGACTCTCCCTTGCCACAGTTCCCATACTATTTGTAGTGTGTGCTCCTGAGTAGTAGAGTCTGGATCCCAAGCCAAATGGATTTGCTGCACTGCCCTTCCATCTTGTTTCCTGGATACATAGGTTGTCCAGCCTCTTTATCATCATGTCAATTACTTCTAAGCAGCCTCCTCAGTGAATCTATTTTGAGTGTAGCAATCCTTAGTTCTTTTTTGGCAGGTTGATCGATTTTATCACCAGCTTTCTCTTAACAGAGCTGTCCCAGATAACCCAGTCTGGGCAACTGGACATCATCCAGCCACTAGCTTATTGACCCAAGGCGGCTGGGCTTTATGGCAGTCATAAAACCACAAACTTGAGCCTAGACCAGTGCAACAATCACTAAAAACAAATAAAAAAATACACTGCTGCAGCCACATACACAAAGTTGTCCCAGTTTATTACAGATAGATCCACAAATTCAGATTGAGCGCTTTCTTCCCTTTGGAATAGGGATTTCATCAGAATCTGGTTGCAGCAGTGTATTTTTTATTATTTTTTTATGGCAGTCATAGACTGACCAGCAGACACAGATATACCTCTTCCACCATTAGCATGGTTCTTTAGCATTGGTCAGGATAAGCTGGGTCCTCAACATACTTATTACCATTTTTGGGTGACAGAAGTCATCATGACTGAATCACCTAGAGCCAGTTTTATACAGTTGTGTGGCTAGCCCTGACACAAATCAGTGCTTCATTACAGGTTTGTAATGATTCAGATACACTATTATATTATAGTGCTTATGTCCACGATTTGTTACAAGTAAAAACACACATAAAATGAAATAAAATAATAAATAAAGCCATAAACAGTAATCAAGTGCAGGAAGCTGGAAACAATTTGAATGTTTCAGAGTGACTACTGAAAACAGCGACTGAGTTTCTCTAAAAGGTGGAACTACCCAACAGCGATGCCAGTCTAGCTGCATAGACCTGAACAACTAACTGATTCTTCAAGAGAGGAATGCCCAATGAGTGGAAAGACATGTCAGGTTACCCAGCCTCTCAACCACCAAAAGCAGTGCAGCGCTGGTCTGTTTGATGAATTAGATGTTTCTGTAGAAAGGAGCAGTACCATTTTTCAATAGATGGGTGCTTGATAAACCACATAGTGTTCATCATGTGTAAGGTTGACATCAAAGCAACCAGTACATCTAATGTTATTCTCGGCCTTTATCCAGTCATCTCAGTGTGTGGAGTCCCATGTCAAACCATGACGTGTGCTTTAAGGAGAGCCAAGGTGAAGATAGGATGGTGCAGGCAAATTCAAAGAGGAACATATAGTTGTATCATAGGCTGGGATTAACTCATATGGACCACTTAAGTTCAAGTTACTGGGCACAGAATTGAATTGCTGAAAGGCTGGAGCAAACTGATCTCCAACTACATTGAGCAAGTTCCTCCGTTCTAATATTTAAAAATCAGCGACTGCAAATGGCGTAAATACCTAAAAACCAAACAAGGAGTGGTCTGACCATGAGAAAGGTTCTATCACTAAATCACAAGTTAGAGCACCAAATCAAAAATATGCCCAAAATAATGACTAGTAGAAATAAATACTTGAGAAAAGGCAACATTTTCCCTAATGGAAAGAAATTCTTGCACTTGGGTCACAGATTTATTATATTAAAAACATGTTCATCATAAAAGTAGTTATAACTTCACAATATCCCGTACAATAGATATCAAACATCACACTATTACCCAACTACAAAGTTATTTTTTTTTTTGCTATGTGTCTGACCCCCCCCCCCCATTCCACATAGTCTGATTCAGTGGCTTCACGGTTTTGCAATCACTCACATGCTTTTCTGCAAATATATTACCTAAGTGATTGCACAGACTTGTAGTAAAGAGAAAAGCCATTTTAGCAAACAATCCACCTTCTGTCTGTACTCGGTCATACAACCTTAGGATCAGTACTAACAGCAGAAAGCAGAATTTTCAGTGTAGCAGTAACTGACCTGTTAACTCATTGACAGCCCAAAACTATTTACTGTAATCCCAAATTGCAGCATCTTGGGAGAGACAGTTTTCTTAATGCAGCAGTGAGCTGTATATATATATATATATTTATATACTAAGATCTGAATACATGTGTCAAAATGTTTGCCTCTGTATAGAATTTATTTCAGTTTTGAAAGGTCCAAAGTAGGCTTGTAAGTGCTCTCCTTTCTTGGAACTAGAAAGATTCTTGAGTAGAAGCCTTTCCCCTCCTTACCTGGAGGAATAGGCTGAATAGATCGTTGGTGAAGTAGCTCCCCAAGGATAAGTGGAAAGAGGCTCTGCTCTTCTTTTTGTGTTTTGTGGGATGCGTAAGAAGGGTGGGATTACTCTGAACTGGATGTAGTATCCCCTTTCTATGATGCTGAGCACCCATCAGCCGCTGGTGATGGCTTTCCATTGACATTGGAAGAAGGAGAGTCTCCCAGACAGAAGTTTGAAGGGAAAGGTAGGTGGACGTATAAGGGGTTCAGATTGAAAATAGTCACAAATGTTTTTTGTGTTGTGTGGACTCTTTGAAGCTCTCTGTTCTGTGCAGTTGTTCTGGCTGCTATATCTGGATTGTCTGGGTCTTTTGCCATGGGGAGGCCTCCCCTTGTCTTGGCTAGGGAGAAGAGGCCAGTGTTTTGAGGGGTAATTCCTACTCTACCTTTGTGTTGGAGACAGATAAAATTCCTTCACAGTTTTTATTTGCTTTCATTTCTTAACCAGCGTTTTGAACACCTGTTCAACTGAAGGTCTGAAAAGGAATTATTTGTCCAATGAAACATCAGAACCTGTGACTGCTGATCTGCATGATGCATCCAGGGCATCATGACTGCACTTTGGGAGTGTCTGGAGACTTGGAAGCTTCTCTTGCTGTCTCCTGAATTTCATTTAATAAGGTTCTCTCCTCAAAAGAGTTCTCCTTAGATAAAATTTTATTTTGCAGAGATTCAAGGTATATTAGCATATAGAGCTGGCAATTCAGTGCTCTCATTGCAAGGATGACAAAGATAAAAGCTTTTTTTCTCAAATCTAAATAATAGTATGTTTTCTCTGTCATTAGGTAGGGGATGTCTGATTTGCCCCCAAAGTGTACCTTTTGTGGATTCAGTAGAGACTATTTGAGGGGTCAGCCTTGAGATTTTTGTAAACATGCTTGTGAGAGTCAAGCAATCTGCAAAACCTGTCCAGCTTCCTAGGAGCAGGTAGAGAGAATCAGGATGTAAAGCAACAACTTCAAAGACATCATCCAATGCTAAGTGCACAGGAGGGTTAGGCAGTGACCTGGGATAAAGCATAGTCAGCAGCTCCCTATAATGGATCTAAGTTTGTAAGAACTGCTGGCTTTCCTGACTGAAAGCCTCCTTCAAGGTATCCCTGAAAGAGAGGTCCTGAGGAAAGACAGAACAGAGGGTATTATTGCAGTCTGAATCTGGATAAGTTTGCGATTATGATGGAAGGTCCAGAGAGTAGGATGACTTTTCTGAGCTTGAGGATGGGGAGGTTTTAGGAGCAGTAGTGTGAGAGGGCTCCCTCGATTTCAAGAGAGTCATGAATTCATGTGCTATTTTTAGGAGGTCTAGGGCTTCAGACAAAGTTGATGTGGCTGAGGGCATAGGCAAAGAAAAAGAAATGATTCACTTCGGTTTAAGAGTTTGTTTAGAAGGGATAACCCAAGGTTGTGGTCATCTGACTGCAACTGTGGTGAAGTTTTCAGTAGCCGAGGTAGAAAGTGTTGTCTCACTCGAGACTCACAACCTGAAAGTTGGAAACTAAGGCCTGCTGAGCAACCACACACCTGACCAACGTCTGTATCTTGGTAAAAGTGGTAGGTAGGTTGGAAATCATGGCGGCTTCCTGCTGGTCATACCAGAGGGTTTGGGCCAAGGAGCTGCCAGACCAGGGGGCTGCAAAGGTGCCTCACCTGAGTCATTGGACGACTCATTGGAAATGTTAGTGTATCTGATATTTTTTTACTTTCTGTTTCTTCGGAAGCTGGTGATTGTGAAAACCCATTGGTAGTTATGAATTGCAAAGTCACCGTGGAAAACTGAGGGACTCAGCCATGCATTTGAGGGTTTCTGCTTGGAATTTAGCACAGGCGAGACAATCACAGATATCCTAAGGCTCCAAACAGAACAGACAAATGAGTGAAAGCCTTTATGCAGGATTTGCTTCCTCACACTTCAAGCAACTGTTGGTCTTTTTAAACATTAAATTAGTAGAGGAAAATCCCCAAAGCGGTACTTCTGACTGGAAGTAGGAGGCATTATGGAAAAATTAACCGGCCAATGGACTGCCAGTGTTTTGAACGCACATGAAGCACATTGGACTGCACATCTAGAAAGAAGTGAAGATGGCACAGAAAGATACCCTTCTTAAATGCTGACATCCAAAAGTTGGTCTTCGAATGTCAGCTAAAGATGATGCAAAGACTCCGGAAATCTGGCTGGTCATGGGCTTCTGCATGGCAGGAAGACCCAAGAATCAGTACTGCAACATGGACTACAAAGAACATCATTAGACAATGCAAACAACAACTTAAGAAACGCAGTAATACAAGGGATATACAGTGATCATGCACTGTTCAAGACATTCATGAAAAAAATGAAATTAGTTATTTAGAATATAAAAACTATAGCAAGAATATGAAAGTTATCTTAGGAAACTAAAACATGATAAGTTATTAATAGATATTTTATTACTTTATTTAGAAAATGAATGCTTAACTAAGCAGGCTGCTATATAGTTACTACAGTGAACATGTAACAATAACTAGTTTTAACTTACGGTTTAACTTCTGGCATACTGTGTGTGATAGAGCTGAGAGGATGTAAGTCTTTATTGTCTTTTTTTAAATTCTGTAAGACTTTTTGTACATTTTACTGAGATGAGGAACACTTTCCTGAGGTAAAACAATATTGGGTGGGGAGTTATCACCTACTTGAATAGTGTTTTTTGGAACCTTAAGCATTAACTTCTTTTATTGTCAAACTTTGCTTATGTTTTTGAAAAACATACTAGTTGCTGGAGGATGTAAACCAGTGTTAGTTTCCTGAATGCACTTATTAAATTAACTGGTATGTCATGTCCTCCAAAGATGAAACACTGAGCTCAGATGAAGTAGCTGTCGTATACAGATCCCCATATCTTTATATATCTGCTGATCTAGATTTTGTCAGCTTACATTTCTTTGCAGGCAGGGTGTAAGATTACATCGCTGCAACTTGTGAAGCTTGTATGTGATAGTAACCCATTTCAACATTTATTTGTGTATTTCTTTGTTTGTGCATGGGGGGATGCACAGGGGACTGACATGCAAATGACGCACGTGTGGTCTTTGGAAAATATTTCACCCTCACGGTGAGTGGTGGGAGAAATGCACTGTGTCAGACGTTTGTTCTTCTTGAGAGTTGTATGATGTTCAGGCGTTACATTTTCATTGCCTGATAGCTTTTATTTTGTGTGTCTAGATGGCCAGGTCTTTGCAACTGACTTCAGTTACTTGTGTTTGTTAGCATTGTATGATGTTGGTATTTAACCAGACTTAAAGTTACTATTTCAAACCATCATGGTCAGGCAGTCTTTACAGATGTTTTTTATTACTGGGCATGAATCATGAAGTAAGCAGAGTGCACACCATTTGTGAAACTGGGGACTAGGCTTACTGACACATTATGATGAAAAGCCTAATTAAGACAGTCTGCCTGTTGATGAAGCGTGGATTCTTGTGTTAAGATTCTGGTGAGCTAAACAAGTTCACGGGTGTAGCCAGGCATACTCTTTGTACTCTACAAGTATGTTCTTTGTGTGAGCACCAGTAAAAACATTGGAGCTTTACCAGGCCATAATATGTCTATAACAGTCTAACTTAATGCCTGTAACAACAAGCATGTAGTTTGCTTACAGAGAGAATAATAAACCTAAAAACATCATCAACAACCCATTTTCCTCATTTTCTACATGGGGTTGGGGTCATGTCAGCTGTCCCCATCTTTCTATTCATTGCCACTCTCATAACTTCCTTGACATTCATGCCTGACTGTCACATGTCTTCTGTCACACAATCCATCCATTTCTTTGCTGGACATCCTCATTTCTTGCCTTCTTCTTGTCTGTCCCAAATCATCTTCACGCAGTTATCTTCTTTTCTGCACGTGCCCAAAGCTCTCTAATCTGTTCACTTTGACTTTCTCTGCAATTGGAACAACTGTGGCTTCTGCTGTGCTGTCCTTTTTTCTTCATCATTCCCATAGTGTGTATCCTGCTGCCCATCTCAGGCACTTCATCTCCACCACCTGTAGCTTCCTCAGATGCTCTGCCTTTAGTGCCTAGGTTTCTGTACCATATAATAGTACTGGTTGCACCATAGGATCATATGGGTTTATATTATGACATCGAAAGCTCAGGTCAGACAACATCTGTTCGCTGACCAGTATACAGCGAAATGTCGTTTCCGTGAATAGCCACAAAAGTGAATTTTTTCCCTAGGGGGAAAAAAAATCACTTGGCCAAGCAGAAACGACACACCATTACAAACCTAACAAAGTGGGGGGATTCATCCTCCAAAACCCCCAATGTGAGGGGCAGGGGGCTGCACCCCCCACCCCCACCCCTAACTAAATATACCAACTCTGAGATTGCACTACAGTGGGGAAAAGGGCAAATCCACGACTATGGCCAAGTGTTTTTTTCATTGGAAAAAATTCACTGTTGTGGCCCTTCACAGTACTGACATTTCGCTGTTTATTGGTCAACGAATGGGTGTTCGCTGACCTGAGCTTTTGGTATAATACAGACCCAATCATAGGAAGTTACAAGGCTATTGGCCCTGAGGCCCTTACAAGCTTAGCCAAGAATTTAGCCTATGTTCCGACAAGTCAGCACCCGATGCCTCTGCCCAATAGGGACACAGGTGGAATTCCCAGGGGTGTGTTTTCTGTTCTCCATCCAGTTCTCTAGGTTGTGCTTAAAAAGGGTTAATGAGGTAATCCTCTTGATGTGGAGTGAGAGTCTATTCCAAAGAAGGGAGAGTCTCTGGGACACAAATCTGTCCCACAAAGCCCTATTGATGTCACAGACCAGGTTCAAGTCACATGTGTGGGTTACTTGACTGGAGCTTGACTTGCAGATATGCAGCAGTCCCATCAAGGTGGAGTCTGAGATTGCTTTGTATGCCAGACAGAGGTTACCTCTAAGGAGTCTGTATGAAACTGAGTAGAGAGACAGGGCTTTTAGTCTGTCTGTGTAGAGTAGATGCTTGAGGCCTTGAATTTTCCTGGTGAGGAACCTCTGTGGTCTCTCCTGATGCTGCATGTGCTTTGTGAGGTACATGCCAAAAGGGGCATTGTACTCAATAATGGGTCTTATAAGGGAAGAGTACTGGGATGTTATGACCTCCTTGTCCCTGGATGAGATACCCTTAGTAATGAGGTGGGCCATGTAGAAAGCTTTCCATACAACGGAGTTAATATGGTGGTCAAAAGTCTGTTTGCTATCAACCTGGGTGCCCAAGTCCCTCACGACTGCTTGCGTGCTTAGGACCTTGTTATTAATGTGATAATTTATGGGAGCATCACTCTCCCCAAAGGGGATGATGATGCATTTTTTGGCATTCAGTTTGCGGCCATGTTTCTGGCATCAGTCATTTGTTTGGGTGAGACCCTCTTAGAGGATGTCCACATCACTAGGGGAATTGATGACACTGCCCAGCTTGCAGTCATCTGCAGACTTGGTCAGCCATAGCACTCTGGTTTTGGCCTGTATGTCAGAAAAGTATATCCCAAACAACAGAGGCCCCAAGACCAATCCCTGGGGTACACCGCTTGTTACGCTTCTACTGCTTGAGGTGGCTTCCCCTATTTTGACTAGGTGGGTTCTATCAGTGAGCCAGTTTGCTACCCATCTGGTAACATATGGATTGATGCCTGGTTGAGAGAGTTTATCTATTATACCCGAGATCTGAAGAAGGAACTTTGTCTGAAAGCGCTTATCTATTTTATGTCTAATAAATTTATGCATTTTGCCGTGGCAGTCATACTGTTGTTTATTATATACATTTTTCACATTATTGATTCTACAGTGGGACTGTTGGTCTCATTTATGTCGTTTTTTGCCTTTATTATACCCACGTCAGGAATAGTATCGAAGGCTTTGGCCAGGTCAAGGTAGGTGATGTACACCATCTTCCCCTCGTCCATGGCTTTTGGTGACTGTCTCAAAGAATTCAGCCAGATTTAACATGCAGAACCTTCCCTTGATGAAACCAAACTGTGTGGGATCGAGTGTTTGGAGGTTGCCAGTGTCCTTGTTAATCTGCTCCATGCCCTTGTAGATCAGGTTTGTTAGGCTGATGGGGCTATAATTTTCTGGATTGGTGGACGCTGCACCTTTGTGCAAAGGGATGACAGTGGCTGTCCTCCACTCAGCTGGGACAAAGCCTGTACTCAGACTTTGGTTGAATAGGGTGCCTAATGGTGCTGCACGTTCCTGCCTGAGTTCATGTAGGATGCAGGCTGGGATGTTATCAGGTCCCATGGAGGCTGTATTTTTTTTTCTTTGAGAGGACAGTGATAACTTGCTCCCTAGAGATAAGCGGTGGGGGGCCGGTGCTGGGGTTTCCTGATTTACTATTGGGGGGACAGAGGGGTGAATTGTCACTGAACCTGTCTGCCAGTAGGTTGGCTATATCAACTGCATTTGTGTATGTGGTGTCCTTAACCTCCAGTTCTGAGCAGATCTGAGTACTTCCTTTAAGATTGCGAACATACTTGAAGAAGGCCTTATGATTGTCTTTAGTATATGTGACAAGTTTGGAATCGAAGTTTGCCTTGAAGGATTTCACTAGTGCTCTTATTTGCTTGTTCAGGCTAAGGAGAAATTGCTTCCAATTATGCACCTGCTCCTTCTTGGTCCTGGACAGCAATTTTTATCCCTTTATTTTAGGGTTTATTTATTGCAGATGTCCACTAGACAGGTTTACTCTTCCTTGAGAAGGAGGATTTTGTCCAGTTGGGTATTGCTGATTCCATGCAGCTATGTAAATTCTCGTATAGTACTTTGGTGTAGGTTTGGACATATGTGCCAGTTCCTGTGGAGGGGGATGGGGCTGTCAGGAGGTTGTAATCAGCTTTGGAGAAGTTTTTTTGTTTGACCCTAGCTGGAGGGGGGGAGGGGTCGGGAGAGATGGTTACTTTGAAAGTGACCATTTTGTACACCTTACGTTTCAACTTTGTATGGCTTTCTTCTGTCATATGCTACCTGTGACACTGTCTGCTGGCTGCAGCCACACTGATTCTAGCACTTACCTCCTCATTCAGACTTCCCTTCTTTTCAGCCACCTTCCCAGATACAATACTTAAAGCCATTAACCTGTTCCTCTATTTTCCCTTCTATCTCAGTTTCAGTTCTTATCTTTTTCTTATGCCCCTATTTACTGCCATTATAACTGTGTTATCTGTACTTGGTTTCATCCTAAGTGCCTTCAGTTTTGCATTTCATTCCCCTATCCTTTGCTAAAGTCCTTGCTCAGAGTCTACCTGTAATTCCACATAGTCTGCATACAGCAACTTTGTTGATTTGTCCCCTCCAACCTGTTTGCTAATGTAGTCTGTCACCAGTATGAACAGCAGTGGGCTCAGAGCTGAACCCTGATGCACACCCACTCACATCAGGAACCTCTCTGAGAGTCCAAACATTGTTTACACTTGTCATTGGATCCTTGTATATATCCTGCACTAAGTCTACCAATGTATTTAAGACTTCAGACCACCACAGGACTACCCATATTAGCTTTCTTTGGATTTTGTCATATGTTTTCTCGAAGTCCTCATTTGTCTCACTGCAGCCATCAGGTTGATTGTGCTGCATCCTGATCTGAATCCAAACTCCTCATCTTCCATCTTACTTTCCACTACTCTGTGTATTCCATTATCGGTCACCAAAACCAGAACTTTAATGCAGTGAGAGAGAAATTTGATATCGCTGTACTGCCCACAGTTGTGGATGTCTCCTTTGATTTTATATACTGGCACTGGTATGCTTATTCTCCAGACATCCGGGGTACACTTTTCTCTCTGTACTGCTATGAATACCCTCAGGAGCCATTTCTCCCCTATCGCACCTAGCATCTTGATCGTATCTCTTGTGACCTCATCTGAGCCTCCTGCTATCCCTGACTTAATTTTCTTTAGTGCTGTTCTTATTTCTTCTAAGATGGGCTACTCTTCATCTTTCATCATAGGCCGTGTCTTTGGCAGTACAGCTTTTGCAAGGTTTTCTTCATTCAAAAGCTGCTGGAAGTACCTTACTTCTGCCTTTGATTTCTTGTGGACTGATGACCAGGTTGTTTCTGGCTTCCCTTATGAATGGTGTCTGTCTTCTTTATCATTTTGTCTTTGCCTTGCAACTTGATAGAGTTTCTTTGAGCCATCTAATGTCCACTTTCCAGAAGCCAGTGCCTCTGATGCCTTGTTCTTTGCTATTGCAACTCTTTTTTTAGCCAACCAGTATTCCTTCTTAGCCTGGCCCGTCTTTTATCTCTCTCACTTTTTCCTACACTCCCTCTTTCTTTTTATGACTTCCTGGGCTTCTGTATTCCATCACCACCACCTTTTCTTTTGTACCTTGCTTCCATACGTGGCTTGGCCACATATCTTCTCTAGTCCTTAGGTTTGCTGTTTTGAGGTCCTGCATGCTTCTTCAATTCTACCTATTTGCTTTTCTTTCTGAGGTACTAGAGCCCTGAGTAATTCCTTGAACTCTTGTGCTTTTTCTCCAGTCAACTTTCAAGTCTTCGGCCTAGTCACTGTTAACCTTAGAGCCTTCTCTGACTACTGCTTGCGCTGAATGTTGCAACAAGTGGTTCATGCTGTGGGCTAATTGTTTCACTGGGGATGACTTTGCAATTGTTGATTCTTCCTCAGTCCCCTTTCCTTACTAGGAGGAACTCTACCAGAGTTGCATGTTGGCCAGTCTTGTATGTGACTTTGCAAATGTCTCTCTTGCTGAACCATGTGTTGGTCAGCATCAAGCCATTTGCCAGACAGAAGTCAAGTGGCCTCTCTTTCTTTATTCCTGTTGTTTCATTTACCCAGGCAGTCCACATATCCTGTTCTGCCTGTCCTGATATGTGCATTTAGGCCACCCATTATCAACACCAATTTATGTTGCCCTGCTTTAACTAGTGGGTCCTGCAGCTGCTGTCTGAATACACTTTTTTTTTCTCACTATCACAGCCCTGCTGTGAAGCATAAGCTGAGATTATGAATAGTGCCCTGTCCTTACACTGAAGTATGATTGCCATGAATCTGTCACTAATTCTGATGACATCCCTCACTGTCTTCTGAAGCCTTTCCCTCACCACAATTCCCATGCCTTTTCTAATCTGCCTCCTGAAAAGTAGACTCTAGATTCCAAACCAAGTGTCTTTGCTGCACTCACCTTCCATCCCATGTGCTCTGGGTACAGAGGATGTTCATTGTCCTCCTTACTAGCATGTCATCCACTTCCAAGCTGCTTAATGTTAGTGCATGCAACAACCAAACATAACTAAACAGAAGAAAATTGCCACTGGTAAACACGGAAAAGCAAATTTAATGAATAAAAACAAACTTAGCTCCACCAAAAAGCTTCCGAGTACAATGTTTCTGCAGGTTACTTAATTAATTAATTAATTAAGATAACATTTATATCAAATAAATACAGTGCTGTTAATCACATGGCATAAAGTTCATTGGTTAAAACCATTGTGTTTCATTTTTAAAACAGGTTTTAAGCTAACCATATCATTGAGTCCTGGGGGGGGGGGTGTATCTGCCTGCAAATAGTTTATCCAAATAAGAATTATTAGTAATTTACTGATAAGAATTTTTATTTAACAACTTTTGCAATGTGTGATACCAGAAATGTAATTTGTTTGGCTTCCTGTAAGTGTTGCCCAACATATTATTTAGGGAAAACAAATCATAAATTAAAAAAAAAAGAATTGGTGATCATTTATCAGATATCAGAAGATCTACTAAAACAGATTCATTATATAAACATATAAAAAGCAAGGGTCAAGACTATTAGTTTGTTTTTTCAGTATTGAAAGCTATTAATGAATGTATTGGGCAGCTGATGTTGCCACTATAACTGAAGCAGTACAGTAGCCTTTAAGGTGTTCACTATTGTTTATGTGGAAGTTTAAATGCAACCAAGTTTAAAAAAAAGTTTGCTGCAACTCAAATGCTAATCTTGCACCATACATTCCAGCTCACAAGCATTTCACTTCCTGGAGTTCAGTGTATTAAGTATTTGTATTGTTTATTTGTGTTTATTTGTGTTTTTGAGTTACCGTATTGTTGTTGTTATTTGAAAAAAGAAAATTGAAATAAAGAGACTTTGGGGGGAAAAAAAAGAAATATATTTGTGAAAAATTCACTTAAAATAATATCATAGTTCAAGTTAATATCAGGAATTGAATGGCATACTTTTGCTTGCAAGCCTAATACTACAACATCAGAGAGCATTCACAACACTAGATGAAAATATTGCTACTTCAGTCTCCTAGTTTTCTGTTCTTGCTTGATGCTAACAAATACTAAGTTCATTCAAATCAAAACAAGGGGGTGATGACTTCCAGCTGAAGTTGTCAGAAAAATTCCCTCCTGTCACTCAGTAACTCAACACCCCCACCTATTTCAGAAGTACTCACCGTATCCATTACAAAAAATACACATTTCTTAATATTTAAGCATAAAGTTGAATGTTTATATAATGCATTGTAATTGTCTTTACTTTTTCTAGCATATACATGGTTTTGTACCCTTTGCTGAGGTTTCCTTCCCATTTTGCCAACCTAAAAACATTGCAGGAGATGTGTGCAGCAACATAAACAACAACATGTCAGTGTTGTCTCTTCTTACAATCAGTCACTGTCTTCCTTTATAGATCAGAGCCCACCATCAGTACATCTGACCCTGATATTGCAGGAGCTCTGTCATAAAACCCTACACCTACAAGTTTACTGAGACTTTTGTCATTGTTTCATGTAAGCATATTTATCATGAAGAACCATGCTGCATATTAACTTTAATCAGTTAAATACGTCCCTGGTCTGTGAAATAGTAGGACCCCTTACTAAGCTGGCCACTATATCCTTTTGCTTGACCAGTAGACTGTACTGCATGTGCCAGGTACTTAGTCTCAGAAAATGACAGCCAATCTGTTTTACTTGCATCGCTTTGTTAATTGCTTTGTCTGGCTATAAAGTGATAGCTGTCAGTTATAAATTGACCTGAGGATGGGGTTGTCTCTATAGTAGAATGTATTGCTAAATATCCCCTCAGTGCTGTCTCTTAGACTTACTCACTGTCTTCCTTCATAAAGCAGGTATGTGTCATACGTTACTATATTTATATTTGTTCTAAGACTGTAAAATAGTGTAATTGCTTTGGTAATGTGTTATATTTGTAACAATTTCATTCAGATCGGATAACCGCAATATAAGTATATGTATGTGTGTCTGTGTGATTGTATTTATATATATATATATATATATATGTATATAGACACGCGCACACACACGCACGCACACAGTGTTTTGATGTACTGGTTAATCCCATGAATTATACCATGTGATGTGTTATATTGTGCCTAATTGGTGTACTGCCATGTTCTGATCATTTGTTCAGTACAGCTGTATATTTACACTACATTACTGTGGTTCTCTGTCAGTATACTGTCTGCTGCAACTACTCTGAGCTCATCTGCATAAACTTCTTTACCATTACTCTACTGTCATATTTCCCGTGTTCTCTTGCTATGACTTACTGTAGTCCTTTCTCCATCTGTTTTTTTGTATAAGTACTAACTTTATTGCCTCAATATAATTTTACAGGTTAATAGAGTTTATTTTTTCTTTTATTTCAGAGCTTGCAGTCACTACACCTTACCCTGATATTGCAGGAGCTCTGCCACAAAGCCCCACACTTACAGGTTTACTTTCACTTTTGTCATTGTTTCATAGCCTGCAGTCAGTATATCTGACCATGATATTGTAGGAGCTCTGTCACAAAACCCTACACCTACAAGTTTACTGAGACTTTTGTCATTGTTTCATAGCCTGTGTCCACTACAAGTGACCCTAATATTGCAGGAGCTCTGTCACAAAGCCCTACACCTACAAGTTTACTGAGACTTTTGTCATTGTTTCATGTAAGCATATTTATCATAAAGAAACTTGCTGCGTATTAACTTTAATCAGTTAAAGAACCTGCAAGTACAACGAAATCCAAAGGCATATGTTCCTTTTCTCTCACTCAGTGTTCATTCCTTTCTAATAAACTTTTAAGTTGTCATTTCTGATGTTATAAAAACAAGTAGATGTTCTCACCTATCATCACAGAGGTGGTTGCAGTACTTTTCAGAATTTTGCTGTTGTTATTTATAATACTGTTAAATAGGAAAACTTTCCATGCAAAAGTGCATCCCCATCCCTAGGGATCTGTCTCGTCTATGACTGTCAGTAACTATACATCAACCAATTGGTTCTATTTCACCTTCACTATGTTCAAAAAGTGGACCACTTCCTGCGAATAGTGTGTTATAAACTATAAAACATAGGTTGTTCTGTTTACATAATTCAACAAATAACACAATTTCTGTAAAGTCCCTAACTGCAAAAAAAAAAAGTCATCAGTGTATCTTCAGTAGCCAGTAATGTACTGCATAAAGGCAGATTGAATTACAAAGTAATCTTCTTATCTGACTATAAAAAGATTTACATACCTGGGAGCCATAACTGCCTCCATAGCCACACTTGATCCTGCTGATAATTTTGTTAGAAAGGAAAAAAATATTTTTATGAATCAGTTCAAGCTATTTGTCCATTAGAAACCCCTTATTGCCAGATATTTTGCATTGTCTTGAATAAAAAGGATTTGTGCATGCTGTTCCTATGTCCTGTGGAATGACTGATTAGAGAGCATGTAAGTCATTGTAACTAACGACATTTCCTGTGTAACCTTAAGTTCTTTTAATTTGTTAATAAAATTAAATGAGTCTTTTTATAAGATGGTGCATGTTTCATTAAGGGGTTCAACTTTTTGTCTAACAGTATGACCATCCAAAACATCTTGCTGACTGCAAATTATTATAAAATAAAAAAACAGTCTACTCTAGCAGGTTACACAAAAAATATAGTGTACTAGTTATCACTTTCATCCTTTCACTCCCAATGGAATTCATCAAACTAATAAACATTTTAAAATGCAACCAAATTTAAATAAGGTTTATAGCAAATCACATGTTTATTTTACACCAGTCACCAGTCATTCCAAATCACAAGCACTCCACTTCCTAATGCATCAAAATTATATCCGTGAAAAATGCATATAAAGTAAGATAGCAGCGATGTTCAAATTAACACTAGGAATTGAAGATCAATGTTTTGCTTGCAAGGCTAATGTGCTGACCACTATACCAGAGAATGTTCACAACTCTGGATGAAAATATTGATACTTCAGTCACCTATTTTTCACTTCTTTCTTGATGCTAATTAATTCATCCATATACATATAGATATAAATACATACATACATAAGTATATAACACAGAAACACACACACACACACACACACACACACACACACACACACACACACACACACACACACACACACACACACACACACCAGGATCACAGAAATGGAAGAAAAGCCAGCACGCATTGAGTGAGTGCTGACAACAATGCTAAGACTGCAGTGTCAATGACTCCAGGTGCAGACACTTTTTTACTCAAGGATCGTGCAATTGCATTACTGAGCTCAAGTCCCATGTGCAGTTAGTTATTGACATATAACCCTTTTATGACATCCACTGGGGGTAGCTAGAAAATTATACTACATAGATATGCAGTAGTCAACAAATCAGATGTCAACAACTGCATGCATCAGTAACTACAACAGTCAGTAACTACCTCGCAGCAGCAAGACAAGTAGACAGTTCGACAACATTCACCTGTTTCCTGTATCGACATCTAATATATACACATACACGTACATGCATTATTGTTTTACCTTTGCACTGTTTTTAATGTTTCACATTTTCCACTGTCACTCCATTGCTTTTCATTTTTTGCACAATATGCAGTCAGCACCTAATCAGCAGTACTAGAGAAGGTACTGCACGTCCTTAAAAGCAAATTCTAATGTGTCAGTTTGTGTTTGTATGATCAGTACTGTGCACAATCTCATCTGTGCCCATTTTCAGAAAGTAAAAGAAGCCCTGAACTCAAACAAGGAAGCCATTTATAGAATGTGGTTAAACATATCTCTGAATCAGTTGACAGGTGGGGCTATTACACTTGGGCGCTTATACTAACTGTACATGTATGCCAGCTATCAATGATTCACTTGTAGAATGATGTTAAATCACATTTAGCTCATGAATTTTGAACTATTTATTCCTTTCAACTGTCTTTTAATATCAAAGCATTATGTACTAGTAAGTTTTGGTGTAGTAGAAACCATGAAAGTTCCAGATAGTCACATGCAGTGTGCTTTGGATCAGTTTCAGCAGTGGTGCATAAAAACATGTAATTTACTCTCTTCTCCATATCAAACGTGTAGGAAATGATGGTGTGAGTCATCTCATTTAAAAAAAAATAAACTGTAGTTTTAAACACTAAGACAGCAAATTCTGAAGCTTACTGTTATGCCTGTTGAGCACTGAAGCCCATGATATGGAGAGCAGCCCCCCCACCTCTGCAGCTTATATGCATTAACTGGGAGCTGACTGTACCTCAGAGTAGGGGAAATATTCGCAGATTCCACTGCATTTCAATTATTATATATTTCCTCTAATCTGTACTGCAGTTCCACAGTTCCAGTGCTTTCTATTATGGTCTTCAAACTTAAACAGACCGCCAGCCCATTTACTGAATCTGGAAGGTACAGGGATTGTAACAAATGCACTGTTCATATGCAAGAGAGTGATATGTAAAAGTGCCCAGATAATCTGAAACACAAAGGACTGAAACTCTTAAAAGCCATTCTCTGCTCTTCAGCATCTAATAGCTGTCCCAAAGGAGGATGAGTGGCAGTGCTTCAAGTAGTAGAAGGCAGGTATTCCTCAGGTACTGGTCAATTCACTCATTCATTCATTTGTTCTTTCATTTTCTCATTACCACTTAATGCAGTTTGGGTTGTAGAGAAGCTGGACTCTATCCTGACTCTGAGTGGGCACAAGGCAGAGAAATAAATCTTGAACAGGGCACCCCAACCTATTGTAACACAAACACACAGTATAGCATGCACACCTTCACATCTACCGGCAATTTGGAGGACTTCCTGATCACATATAGCATGCTTTGAAAATGGAGCTCATTGGAGGAAATAAAAAACTCACTGACACGGGGCACATGTGCAGATTGTGCATGGAAGGCACCCCAGTCGGAAACTGAACTGGAAAATTCTGTGCCATCTTAAATCCCCCCGCCAGGAGAAACATCTGATCAGACTGACACACTGGATCTGAGAAAAAAATGTATACAGCACAGTAGCTGTCAGGCAGTAGAAGAGCCAACTGCTAAGGTAACTAATGATGTCAAAAACTATCTGTCTATAACTTCTGACAGAAGGCAAATATTAGCGTGCTGTGCTATTATACAAGTTATTTTGAAAAAAAAAAGTTTTATTTCCAGGTCTTTTGGGATGTGACAAGGGCCTGTTTACTTCAGGGGAAGCTTTTTCTTGAGATGATGATCAGGGTAGTTTGCACTTTCAATTTCCAATATTAAAAAGCAAATTTCATTTCATGTGGGGCACTTAAGCTTTGGCGCCAGTCTTAAGTGGCATCTCCCTGGCAGACATCTTCTGGGGGAAAATACACTTTCAGTAAGTGGTGTTATCTGTACATTCTGTCCAAAAGGCAAGGTACATCTGGGACAAGTTTCAGAACCATTTTAACCCTTTATAGTTCAGAGGAAAGTATAGTTCATTTTAGAAACACATAATTTAGCTTTTCTTGCCTGTCTTTTCAAAGGAAAATTAGATCGGTTAACACAGAATTTCTCATTCATTCTGTCATTATTTAGTCTGTCTCATGTAGTACAATGCAGTGTAGTCTGTCTTGTAATAGTACTGACAAGTGGTAAGAGTAAAACACCTAGGATCCTTCTCTGAACTGCAAGTTACCTTTTAGTTTATGAGTTCTGTCTATTACTGCATGGGTTATTCATTTTAACTTGCAGATTGTGTAAAGTCACTTTTTGTTGTTTGTCTTTCGGCTTTTCCCGGTTAGGGGTCGCCACAGCGGAACTCCGGTCCGCTAATGATTGGCAGTAGATTTTCATGAACGTCGAGGTGCCAGCTCGAAGTCCAACCTTCAACGAAGGCGCGCCCATTTACGCATGTCTTTCAAACGCCACGCAACCATGCAGACTCAACAAAGAAGGCACTCCCCGCACTTCAGCCGAGAATCGAATGGGAGAACCTCTTGCTGGGGGGCAACAACGCTACCGCTGCACCACCGTGGCATTTAGCAGATTGTGTAAAGTCACTAACGTTAAGTAATCATTCTGGGGAGGGGGGTTGGCTTATGTTCAGTGTCTTTAAGGCTGTACTTCAAGTCATGTGACTCAGCGCTGCTTGGTGCCTTCGGGTTATAGGAAGTCATCGAAAAAAAGTGCCTGCGGTGGTGGTGCTGCAGTAACGTTGTCACCTCACAGTAAGTCGTTGTCCTGTTCGATTCTTAGCTAGAGCGTCTTCTGTGTGGAGACATGCGTAAATGGGCGTACCGTCATTGAAGGTTGTGCGTCAGGGCTGGCAACTCGGCACGTAAAAATCAACTGCCAATCATTAAAGGACTGGAGTTTCGCTTGACGACCCCTAACCGGGAAAAGCAGAAAGACACAACAACAACAACCGAAAAGAAGTGCCTGTTTCTACTGTGTGTACCATTCAACAAATGAATAAAATAAAAACAAAATTTTAAAATAAATAAAATGTGTTTGTATTTTTGAATGCATTTTAATTGTAGGTTCAAATGACATTGACAGTATGTTACATAAAACCTGCAGTGTAAACTATTAGCTACTAACCAGGCTTCACAGGTTGAGAAAAACCCCAGCTCGATAAACCAAGCTCTTCTTATATCTGTGATCTCAGAAGGGGAAGTTAGGTTGGGTTACTGAAAAAAATGTTCTAATTTATATGAAAGACTGATAAAGTGGGCTTTATGCCAAGTTTGTCATATATATATATATATATATATATATATATATATGTGGGTGTGTATAAAAATAACTTCCAAACCTTATTTACATATTATAATAAAGTCCACTATCACCTGGACGGACACATTTTATTTCTTTGTTTTTTTTTTTTTGTTGTTGTTGTTTTTTTTTTTGTTTATTTGTATTTGTTAACCAGGTAAGTGGGCTGGTCTAGAGGTCCTTTTCAGCATCAAAGGCATCAGTCATTTCAGTGAAGAGACCACCTATAGAAAGACCATTGCCCATGCTGGAGTGTATAGAATTAATACCAGTGTTGAGTGTTGCTGTGATGTAAACCATATTGGTTATCTGTAAGTATATCATATTTCTTAATATGTTTTATTAGTTGTTGGTAGGTATGTTTTTTCCAGGATTTTTACTAGGGACAGAGGTTTGACATTGACTTGTAGTCATGGGGACCACTGAGGTTTCAACATTTGGGTTGAGGTACTGGGTAAGCATGTTTGAATTAATTTGGTAGCAGCCCAGTGGATAAAGAAAGTTTGTTGTGGGAAAGTGGTTTTGCTGTGTGTGGAGTAACCATTTTAGGAAGGCAGTATGATGTGTACTGCATTTGGAGGAGGATCATATGTCAAGTATGCTCAGGAGTTTGAGGAGTATTTTATGGTACTACATTTATACACTCTGTTTTAAAATAGCCAGATGAAATTATTGACTTGGAGTAAAGATGGGGCTACGAAAATTCTTTAGGCTTGAGTTAGATTTTGAGAGTATATGGCCTTTAAAGCTGTTAGGAAATATTTAAATAGAGATGGAAGAGGGTGCAGAGAGAAATCTGTTGTTCTGCTGGTTGGAGACTGAATAGAGTGTAAATGGGAGGTCTGTTATTCTGATAGGTATTTTATGGTTCTCCTTTAGAGGCAAGGAAAGGATGCCAACTCAGTCTGCATGTTTCTGAGATGTGTAGCTTTGGTGGCTTAGTCATTTTTCTACATTTTTTCTTAAAATGAGATAGTCGCTATTCAGTGTATTGCTTTGAGGGTGTTTCTTCCAATTGTACCAGACTCTGTCTCTTTCTGGGAGAGATTTAGTTTCAGAACTTAACCAGAGACAAACGTTACCTTTTATTCATCTCCTCATTGTAGGGAAGATGAAATTGTGCCTACTATAATATTTTTGAAATAGAAGTAGGCTGTGTTAGTGCAAGTGGCATTAAAAATTGGATGCCAGTCAGCTTCTGAAAGTGCATAGTTAGTGAAGTTTTCATGATCTCAGAGGTGAGGTCAACTCGTTAAATATGGTGGGTGTAGTTTACATTTGAATAGGCTGATGTAACTGGACAATTGTAATTTGGATGGATAGACAGATGAATACATCTGTGTGGAAAACCTGTAAGAATGAGGTCTAGGTTTAAGTACACTTCTCCTGATATGTTTTGTCTGGTAGTTTAACTCACTAGTAGTTTAAGGCCAATAGATTTAAGAAGTCTTTTAGGTGGGTACTGAGTGGATTTCTAGTATGACTGGTTACTTTGTAGTATTTTCAAGGAGTGGTAATTATGAGAGTAAGGGCATGTAAATAGCCCCTGAACTGGTTTTAGTGTGCATGACTGTGGCATATAGCAAATTTGATCAATCATTATTAGAGGAATTAGAGAAACTAATGTGAATTTGTTTTTTTTTTCTTCTCAGCAAAAGTGTACCTCCTCCTATTCTAATACCAGAGTATTTGTTGCTAAGGATTTAGTAATTATTATATATCCAGATATAGTAAACTTTTTGACCATAAAGTAGAGTTTAGTTAATTTGTACTTTGGGAAGAGATCGGCAAGTAGAAAATGATGTGGGAAAGATGTGTAAGAAATTATTTGCAGGTGAAGAAGGTAGCTTTAATGGTTACACTGGCATTATAGAGAGAGGGCTGAATTTTAATTTAATTTCATTTTATTTTACATTTGCTAACTGGGGTAGTTTACTCCATTAGCAGGTACTGCCCAGGTAAAATGAAGGTGTTGAGATGGTTAGATAGTGCAAAGGTAAGTAGGGGCGAATATGGTGACTTCACGTTTTTACTTTAGCCATTTCATACCAGATGTCCTTAGAAACTGACAGAAATGTGACAGAAATAAGACATTTCCAAAGGTGGACAAACAAATACCAACAAGAAAAAGACCACTACAAAATTCCACTGTGAGAAATGCTGGAAAGATGATAATAAATCCAACATGACCTTAGCGTAAAAATACTTTTTAATAACGCTTTCATCAACCAGACTTCATCAGAATTACTGAATCAAAAAAACTCCACTCTTATTTAAACTAAATTCAACCAATAAAATATATCATTTAGCAACATAATTAACGTAATTGCTTAAAGAACAATGTTTTGAAAACCATTCACTTTAAAATATGTTTTTTATATTTTAAAAAACATTAAATATTACATAATTTAAGCCTGTTTTTTGTCTGCTCCAAACCTTAACTGCCAAAAACTTTTTCTTTCCAATTCATTTTTAAAATCACTACCTCTTGACTCATTTCTGATACTCAGTGACAACAAATTATTCTCCAAGATGGTGATTGATTAAATACCCGTAATGTTTTTAGTATAGTTTTATTTAGTGCATCATTGCATTGCCACCTTCAGTGCATGAGACACATTCTGACAAGGTTCATGAAAAAAAGCAGATGATTTATCTCTCTGTTTATGGGACACTATATTCACAGCTGTGCATGTAAGTTTTAGTGCTCATGAGAATCAGACTAGAAGAGGTAGAGTAGGGTAAAACGTAGGCACTGGATTCAGCAAAGAGGGTTATGATTGAATCTTCGATCGTAACCAGTTGTTATGTGTTTGAGACATGGATGCCAAGAAATTCACCTCAAGAGCTTTCATGTCGAGAACACATAATAATGGGTTACGATGTGTGAGAACTGATCATAACGCTTTATAGTGAATGGATCTTTATCTACTCCATGTACTTTCTGTTGTAAAAAAAAGAAAAGCTGAAGTGTTTTACTGGCTTTGAAAGCTAGCAAAGTACTGTCGCATTGACAGCAAATAAGGAAAAAAAAACCAGGGACAGTTTTTGAATACTGCCCTAATTTAAATGTTACTTACATGGGAATGGGAGGAAAGATATTTAGGGGACCTTTGAGAGTTAAGGAACATCCCTTCCCTTATACTCAACCGTAACAGGGCTTGGGGGTATGTAAGTCCTGCTACATTTGGGTTTTGTGCTTCTGAAGTATGCTACAGATATTTTTTTTCCGATTCTGCAGGGTAATCGTTGTACTCCATGCGCTACATAAATAAGTACAGGTCTGTCTAGCTAGAATTACTAAACATGCAATTTTACAGATAAACAGTATGCACAGCTGTTTAGTCAATAAAATGCTTTAACATTCCAAAGTAGAATTGTTACTGGAAAAAAAATGATAACACTTAAATAGCAATAATGCATGGCATTCTGTACTTAAAAAATGTTTGTTTTGCTCAGCACAAAGTATAAAACTATTTCTGGTAAGAGGTTTTTAATATAGCAACATTGTTCCTATTGTAACATCTGAGACAAATTCCCTAATTCTTATGACTTCTGATTAAGAAACATAACAGTACTTCTGAAATGCATCTTATAGAGATCACAGATATTAATGAGAAACATCTCTCTCTGATATCTTTCTGTCAACACACATACGGAAGTAGAAATTTCATCAGAATTATAACCATTTGCGCTCAAGTCCTTGCATCTGCCAGTCATGTAGATGTTTCCGTCTGCACAAGAATGTAGCACTTTCAGATGTCTTCCTTCAAATATTGCACATGTGTAAGCTTGGGGAATGGCATGAAGCAAATTGGGAAAAGGGTGGTGCATGATGGCTTGTAGATAATGTAATAAAGTGAGTTGATGAGCAAATTAAGTACGAGAGATTTATTGGATGACCATACAAATAACAGAATCATGAATATCCATGTCATGCGCTGGTGTAAAAAATGTGCAGTTTGTACTGCTCCGTTTCTTATTAAAGTGTAAATACATTATTTGCTGCATTTTCTGAACAGGGTTTGCAATAGGAGTCAGTCAGCCACTACAGATCGAATACCAGTCATTCATTTTAGTCTAACTGAATGAAAGAAAGTTTTATTGGGGGGGGGGGGGACTGTGATGCCTCAGTACATATACTGTGCCAAAATATATAATAGTTGTAATGGCATTAAGATGTACCATTGTGTACCATAGCACCTTTATGTATAGGATTCCTTTTTTTCAATGCTCCTTGTAGAATTTGTACACAGATGGCAGAATAATAGTCCTTTATTTAGCTTCTCTGTTCAGTTCAGGTGTTCCAAACAAAGCAACATAACAAGTGTAGGATGAGTCAGAGAGTTCACTGAAATCATTTAACACACAATGCAGTATTGCTGATCTTGAGAAAAAAAAATATAGAAATATAAGGAAGTTAAAGTAAGCACAGTTTCAAGGCATTTAGGATTCTGTTATGTATTACAACATGGACACTTTCCTTTCCCTGCACTTGTGCTGTATTTTTGTTTTCATTATGAAACAAAAACACTTAAAGGTAGGAAATGAAATGTTTGATGTATATTTCCAACTCTCATTCTTATAGTACGTCTGCAATCTGTATGATTGCTTGTGTATTCTTATTCTGCTTTGTCTCTGTAAGTATAACAATGCACCTGTAAATAAAATAATTACGTTGTAACACACTCATTCATTGTGTTAGGAAACCCCGTCTGTAGGTATTATTGGTACATTTCTTGGATATAGTAATAAACTTGTCTCAAAGGGGTGTATAAATATCGTTCTGTATTTTTTGTTTTTGCAGATGTATTAATAGTGTCATTAAAAGTGTTTGCATTGGAGTGGATTACTTAAAGTAAATGTATAGTCAGCTGATAGTTGTATATAATGTGATGATGGTTGCATATAAAACCAGCACTTCAGTGTTTTACAGTATTTTCTGATGAAGTCCTATATCAGTACAGAACAAAGGCGGTAAAAAGTTTCTTGTATTCAATAAAATGATGTTCAACAAGCATACTGCCCTACTACTGTCTTTAGTAGTTTCTCAGAGTTTCAGACTCCTCCCTCTGCATGTCTGTGGATCTGAAGAACCAATCAGCTACGAAAGAAGGATAGACCTTGACAACCACAAATAGCAGCCCTTCATTTTCTGTAGTGCCATTGGAAGAAAAAGATCTCTGAAAAGAATAACTGGGTTCCTATTACATGATCGAACTTCAACAAGTTCGAACCTTATATGGTCGAAATCATATAGTCGAACTTGCAGAAGTTCGAACACGGAAAAAAAAATAAAACATGCAACAGTAAACTAAATGTTGCAAGCAGGGGGGCAAGCCCCTCTGCACCCCCCACATCCCCCGCTATTTAAATATACCAACTCTGAGATCGCACTATAGTGCAGAAAGGGAATATTTCCCTTTACTGCACTGTAGTGCGATCTCGGAGTTGGTATATTTAAAGAGTGGGGGGGTGTCGGGGATGCAGTGGGGCTTGCCCCCCTGCTTGCAACATTTAGTTTACTGTTGCATGTTTTATTTTTTTTTCCGTGTTCCAAGTTTTGAAACTTTGAACAGACGAGTTTGATGTTGTTTTGTTCCAAGTCTCAAAACTTCAATCACGTAATAGGAACCTGAGTAACTTCTTCTGGCTTTTTCTGTTCTATGGAGCCCAAATAACACAAGCTTTGGGTCATTTTATTCCTCCCTCTGACTTTTCTATGTCTGTTTATAGTAGATATAATTATTGTGTGTGTTTCTTTAAGAAGTTAAAAAATACTACAAAGATGCACTTTTTTTATTTCCTACTGTTACTGAAGGATTTTTCCTGTTTGGGGTAAGCTGAATTTTATTTTCTCAAGGGTTTATAACCCTTTCTAAATATTTTATTACATTTTTGAAAGGCTGGACAGTTTTTGCTTTACTGTGGCTGTTTCTGTTAATTGCGTTATTGCCTTGTGCTTGACTGGATTTGTCCTGACAGAGTGGAGGACAGCAACAATCATCCCTCTACATAAAGGGGGACCATCTACTGACATGGGAAATTACAGATCTATACATTTGGCTTGTCTTATATGTAAGGCAATGGAAAGAATAATTATAGACCTGATAAATAGTGACATATAAGACTGGGCATAAATCCCTATGTCACCAGACAGCCATTTGTCTCATGGACAGGACGCATATGGTTAAAGTGCGTGAATCTAGATCCAGCAAGAGGCCAGTTACTAGTGGTGTGCACACAGCTTAGTACTCTGACCACTCATGTTTGGAATTGTACTGTTCTGAAGTCAAAGCAAATGTGGAAGGCCTCGGATGACAAAGTTTGCCGATGGCTGCAAGCAGGGAGCAATCATTGAATCCCCCAATAATGTAGATATCCTTCTAGAGGGTCTAGATCAGACAAATGATTGATGCCAGAACCATGGCCTAAAATTAAGTGCAAAAGAAAAATGCATTATCATACACTTTGGGAAGTTGTATACCCTTGCAAATTATAACATCAGTAGCATGCCTCTTAGAATGGACTCAGGGGTGAGAGATCTAGGTATGCAGATAGATGGCAGCCTGAACTTTGACCACCACAGTGGTGAGGAAATCCTTTTATGTGGCACAACTTATAAGTAAAGGTATGGGATCCAGATCCAAGAAAATTATAGTTCCACTGTACTTAGCCCTCATTAGATCAATAAGCAAGTACAGTGCACCATTTGTTATGTACTTGACTAGCCACTTACAGCAGCTGGAGTGACCTCAGATGTTCCTCACAAAGAAAATACAGCATGTAAACAACATGAGCTCTGCTGATGGACTAAAAGCCCTATCCCTTTACTCTGTCTCCTACTGGCTATTAACGTGTACCACCTATTAAGGTGCAACATATGCCACACCTACAAGGCACTCACAAATCCAGCCCTGATGGAGCTGCTACATATCCGCAAGTCAAATCACCTGATCTAGGGATCTAAACTTAGTCAGAAACTCAACCAAAACATGCTGGAGAGACAGATATGTGTCTTAGAGATTGCCCTCTCTTTGGAGCAGGTTTCCTATTCACATTAAGCAGAGTCCTTCCATGGCCCTCTTCGAACACAGTTTGGATCGATGGATCGGGAATCACACATTCACACCTAGGGTAGTACATATATCCTTTATAGACAGGGGTAGTCTGCAAGATACTCAGTGCACAGGCATAAATCCATGCCATCCTCTTGCCCCTAGGGGCCACATATTGGGTAAAATCAGGTTATATTGGTTAGGCTTGTAAGGGCTTTTAAGCCATTAGCCTAGTGATTTTCTATGAACCTATAATCACAAGTAAATCTCTGTTGTTTATTTCCATTTATAGTGCAGCGGTTAACGTTGCCGCCTCACAGCAAGAGGTTCTCCGGTTCAATTCTCGGCTGGAGTGCCTTCTGTGTGGAGTCTGCATGTCCTCTCTGTGATCGCATGGGTTTCCTCCGGGTGCTCTGGTTTCCTCCCACATCCCAAAAACATGCTGTAGGTGGATTGGACACTCTAAATTGGCCCTAGGCATGAGTGCGTGCGTGTGTGTGCCTTCTGTGGAAGGTTGGGCGCCGGGCTGGCAACTCGACACTGTAAAACTCCACTGCCAATCATGAGCGGACAGGTGATCCGCTGTGGTGACCCCTAACCGGGATAAGCCGAAAGAAGAAGAAGAAGAGTATAGTTTTGAATATTTTTAAAGGAAAACTTGCTATCGTTCACAGTTTACTGTATCTTTGTGTAAGGAGGTGAATTAAGTAATTTAATGAGATTTTATGCAACTTATTTGTTTAAATTGTGGTTTTTGTGCCTTTTTATTTTCTAACAGGATTTTTTGTTAAGTTTGAATTGCATTTTTAATATTAAGCTAACTTACATTGTTTTTATACATGTGGGTCTGAAATTACCCCTTTATTGAATTTTATTGGGGAGTTTTGATGAATTGTATTGGTACATAGTGTAAGTAGTGAATTACTGGCTGTTTCTTCAGTACAGTATCCTAATTGATGCCCTTTCATATCACTGTTGCAGTGTTCATAACAGAAGGGATCTCCTTCCAAGGATAGCCCAATGTCTGGCCAGTATACCAAAGCCTTTAGTACTTACAGGCGCCATATGTCCACACAAAGTGTAGGGCATAAAGCTGACATACAGACGCAAACACTCAGAATTCTTTGCTGCATTTCCAAATGCCATCATTGCATCATCTGTCTGAATTCTTTCTTCTGTGGTGGTAATCGAGCAATTGCTTGGTTTCTCCTTATCTTTGTGCTACTGCTGCTGCTTATGATGAACTTTTCAAGTCTCTTTAGGATAAGGGAAAGTCCTTGAAGGAGTTGAAACATATTTTTGTTTCTCCTGTTCCTACATTTCAGAGCAATTACCCTTCCAAATCTGCTTTTGTCTACAGGCAGTCTCACTGTCCACATAAAGGTAGAAAGGTTGCTAGATGTGTCTCCTGCTAAGTCTGTTCAAACTCCTACTTCCTAGAAACCTTCCTTTCAGGACAATCTGGGTTCTATTTGACAGTTTGCTTCCCCTTTCCCTTTACCAAGTCCCTTTACTCCTTCGTCTTTTCTCTGTCCCTTCCAAACTGGTTGAGAATCACAACAGATGCTTGGGTTCTATCTGTTGTCTGCTGGGGGTATTTCATGGTTTGGAAATCCCTTCCTATCTTTTTGGGCATCCCTCAATTTCCTCAGGAATAGGTTAATGTCTTCCCAGAGGTACTTCATTCTTCTTTTGGCCAGGGCACCATTCAAACTGAACCCTTTACCCAAGTGGGAAAGGGTTTTTATTCCAGGATGTTCCTGGTTCCTCGAAAGGAGGGCACTTGGTGACCTATTCTGGATCTCTCCCAGCTCAACACCTTTCTCAAGGTTCTTTATTTTGTATGCTTACTCTTCAAACCTGTTTCTTTTGTTACCCCAAGCTTTTCTGGTGTCCTTGGTTCTGAAAGATGCTTACCTTCATGTCCATTTTCACTCTCTTTTCAGGAAGGTTGTATGCTTCTGTGTCTTCTTTACCCTTTGGCCTCTCTACTGCCCCAAGGGTATTCACAAAATACCTAGATCCCGTGATTGCTTTCTGCAGACTCCAAGGCATTCAGATTTTTCCTTATCTAGATGATCTATTGCTTCAGACACCTTCTCCCAGTCACCTGTTACAGGATCTGAAGTACACCATTTCTCTTTTTCAAAGTCTGGGGTTTATTATCAACTCCCAAAAGTCCATCCCGACTCCCTCTCAGGATCATGTGTATTTGTGATGCAGAATTTGGAGAGTGCCAGTGTTGGCCTGTCTTCCACCTCCAAACATTTTGTCATTGACAGCCTTCTTTCAGTCTCTTTTTCCTCTGCCAGCCAGGGAGCTTCTTCAGGCCTTGGGATTCAGGGCATTTTCTGTTACAATACTTCCTCTTGCCAGACTGCATATGTGGAAGCCTCATTGGTACCTCATATCAGCTAGGCTGCAGTGTTGTCACCTTCTAGATTTCAGTGTACCTCTCCTTCTCTGTCTAAAGAAGGAATTTGAGTGGAGGATTCAATAGTTTGCTCTCAACCCAGGCTGGCCCTTTCATCCTCCAGTCCTTTCGCAAGAACTGTTCACTGGTGCCTCAGACATGGAGTGGGGGGCTTCTTTTGGTCACTTGAAATTTCAGGGTCTGTGGCCTCCCCATCAACAGTCAGACCATATCAACTTCAAAGAGATGAGAGCTCTGAATCTGTCTCTTTGGGCTTTTCACCCCATATTCTCTCCATGTCCCTTGAAGGTGTACATAGACAACAGTACAATGATGTGGTATGTCAACAAACAGGGAGGCACAAAATCTTACCTCCTTTGCAGAATGGCTCTTCAGTCTTGGGAGGTGGCTCTCAGTTATCTGTTAACTCTTCAAGTAGTATACATTCCTTCAGAGCACAATCTAGTGGCAGACTCTCTGCGCAGGTCCAGCATACATGCTGAAGAATGGATGTTTCACAGAGTCATATTTCTAGACATTATCTATCAGTGGGGTATTCCTCAGATAGATCTTTTTTTTGCCTCTCTTCTGAACAGGTAGCTTCCTCTCTTCTGTTCCAGAGTGCCATGCTATCTGGTGTGGAAGATGGATGCCCTTTCTTTTCCTTGAAAGGGGAGGTTTCTTTATGCTTTTCCTCCTCTTCCCATACTTCCAAGAGTCCTGCAGAAGATTCAGCTGGAGTCCCTGAAAATGTTGCTAGTGACTCCCTTTTGGCCAAGACAGCAATGGTTCCCCTCTTAATGCAGCTGGCTAGGAGCAATCATCACAAGTTACCTCACATGTTGGATCTCCTAACACAGGACAAGGCGTCTCTCATCCATTCTCACTTGTCTACTCTTCAACTATCATTGTGGATGATAGGGTTTTGATCCTTTTCAGACACCTCTTTTCTGACAACATGCTCAGGGTTTTACAGGAGGCAAGGAAACCGTCTACCAGGAAATTTTATATGTCCAGTTCGCAAGATTTTCTGTCTGGTGTCATGCTCATAGCCAGGATCCTTTTTCAGTGGGGCTTCTTGAAGTCCTCTCTTATTTGTGTAAGTTGCTCCAGATTGGCTTGGCCTATTCTCTTGTGAAGGACCATTTGTCAGCCATTTCTACTTGTTGGCCCTTGAATCCTCCTTTGCCGTCTTGTTTTGAGGTCAAACAATTTCTTAAAGGTGTCCTGCATATTAGACCTCCAGGGAAAGCTATTCCTTCTCTTGGAGACCTTAATTTTGTTTTGGAAAAATTGACTCGGGCTCCTTTTGAGCCTGCAGATTCTGCTTCTTTGCAACTTTGTACTTCAAAGACTGTTTTGTTTATGGCTCGCCCTTCTGCTCAGAGGGTTTCTGATCTCCAGGGCCTTATGGCCATCCTTTTTTTAGTTTTGCACAGGCACAGGGTATCCCTCCATACTAATCCTTCTTTTATGCTCAAGGTAGTAAATGAATTGTTCTTGAATCAGTCACTACAACTCCCTTCCTTTTTCCTTTCTCCTCAGTCTGCTACTGAGGGGATCCTGCATACCTTGGATTTACACAGACAGCTCAGCTACTATTTGGATAAAACTAAGGCTATTCATAAATCTGATCAGTTTGTTGTTTCCTTTCATCCCTGGACATGGGGTTTGGCTGTTTCTAAGCAAAACATTTCCTCCTGGATATCTAAGGCCATTTCCCTGTGTTATTCTTTTCATGGCAAAACTCTGTCTACTTCTGATAGAGCTCATTCCACTAGGGCTGTTGCCTCTTCTGGTGCTTTCTTCAAGGGGTTGGACACCAATTCCATACTTGAAGCTGCTACTTGGTTTTCATTGCAAACCTTTATTAAGCATTACAAGTTAGATATGTTTTTTTTTAGGGCAAGAGTAGGTTTTGCTGAAATCATTTTATGTAGGTTTGTTGAGGGCTCTTCTCAGCCTTGCACCTCCCATTCTGTTTCATTGAGCTTTTTTACACTCATGTCTGTTTTAGATACTGCAAAAGTGATATAGAACGATATCTTACAGTTGTGTAAAATCTTACCATAACAGTCCATGTCCTTCTCTTCACTGTTGCAGTATTCAGTCCCTCCCTACAGGCTCCTTTTTCTTGCTGAGGGTTTCCCCATTTTCTTCTGCAGTTTTTCCTTCAGGATGTACATGGACTCCTTTGTCCTGTGGAGGCTGTTCTCTTTTGGGACAATTCAGTTCTGGTTGCCCTACGTTCTGTGTGGGGAGCATAAATGTGACATATGGTGCATACAAGATTATTAGGCTTTTGTATACTAGCCGAGCACTAGGCTGCCCTGGGCAGGAGATCCCTTCTGTTTTGGATACTGCAACAGTGAAGAGAAGGACATCTACTATTATGGTAACATTTTACACAACTGTACTTTTTTGCTGTGTCTGGAATGAAGAAGGTGACAGGAAAAGTAGTGTAAAAGGAGGAACGTATAAGATGTCATTACTGTATTCCATAGTACCAGAAGTCTAAATATTCTGAAAAGTTTGTTCTTTTTATTAATTAATGCACACAGATATGTTATTATGAAAAACATGTCCATTGTCATGCGTTTGAAAGTCTCTGCTGTTATGCAAATGGCACTTTAATCTGGAAACCACATCAGTTCCTTAAAGTTTAATGCCCATTTTTATGACATTTGATTCTGTGGAATCCACAGCTGCTGTTAACATTTGGAGAGAACTTACAAGGAATTGTTAGTGCCCGCAGTATATCTAAGGGGAGTAAAATTAATTTACAGTAATAAGATGTGGTTCATTCATTGCCTTCTGTATTGTCTTTTAGGGTGTAAAGAATATTGATTGTCTAGGTGAAGAAAAATGCTGATTTTTTAAAGGACCTCTGATTAAATGTTGGCTACTACTTTTTCCATAAGTGGCAAGCCATGTATTGTAGCTTGGGACCTCATCTAATCTAGCTGACTAATGAAGTAGGTTGAGTTGAGGGAATTTTTTTTCAGTTTTTCAGTCTGATAGTTAGCTTAGAGGATTAAAGAGCTGTTAACCAGCTGTTTCCTGTGGTCCAGCAGTTCAAGGTTTGATTCCCTTAGCCTGTGTTGCCTAACTGTGCGACTCTGAGTAAAAAGCTTCATGGAGGTCAGTGCTCTACCCCAGGAAACAAATGAAATAAAGTTTTAAGCTTCTGCTAGGTTTGAGAGAACTTCAGTGTGTTAGAACATCAAAATGAATTCTAAAAAAAGGGGGTTATTTCTAAGATCTGATAGGCTAGAGAAGTTGTATCAAATGTTTATTTATCATCTTGCTAATGGTTGTACCCCACCTGCTGCTGCTGCTATCCTTTAACCCCCATAAGGATATCATTAAATACATTAGTGAATGACTTGGTTGCTGCTAGAGTGAAGTTCATGGTTCTCTTTTTGTTGTTGCATTGTTTCTGACTAGGGAGAACCATACCTTGCCTCTTGAGTGGTGGACCAGCTGGTGGCTTCTTATCCTGGATTATCTGTGAGTGGCACATAAAAATGTTACTTGACTTGTGACTTCTACATGGTTGCATCTTGAAATATTATTAAAAAATTCATGTACATTTTCCCAGCTCTTGGCTTAATATCCAAGTTTGTGGTCTTCCAGTAGGGCTAGGAGGTGAGGGACTGAGGTGCTGTGCTAGTGAGTTCTGGCTGTTGTGGGAGAATGTGGCTGCAGTCCTGTCAGCAAGCCCTGGCTGTTGTGGGAGAATATGGCTGCAGTCCTGTCAGTAAGCCCTGGCTGTTGTGGAAGAATGTGGCTGCAGTCCTGTCAGTAAGCCCCGGCTGTTGTGGAAGAATGTGGCTGCAGTCCTGTCAGTAAGCCCTGGCTGTTGTGGGAGAATGTAGCTGCAGTCCTGTCAGTAAGCCCTGGCTGTTGTGGAAGAATGTGGCTGCAGTCCTGTCAGTAAGCCCTGGCTGTTGTGGGAGAATGTAGCTGCAGTCTTCTACTGCACTGTTTGTACCTAATGAAGTGAGCATGTGTAATATGGTCAGGTCATTATTTTGTAATATTAAGAATGCTTTTGTCAGACACATTATACTTATAAATATGTTTTAGCTTGTTACTGTTGCTACTTTTTCTTTCTGTTGCCTGCTTCAGTCTAAGATGGTACTCCATTATTGCCCCATAGTTAATGTCTGAATAATATTCTAATATGAAAAACCACGGCAGACACTTTGCAGTGTCCCAAAGAAGAGAGACTGCAGTGCTTCTTTTTATCTCAGTAATAAACCTAAAAAAAGGTTTAAAACAGAGCCTGAATAAGAGTAAAATCACTCCAATCCATAAAAAATAAAAATGACTCTGTGATACTCAAATAGGCAACACTCTTTAAGAAACAGTGTTAACGGAGTAACACAGAGCCATTTTCATTGTTTTATTATTACTAATAAACATGTCTGACCCTAAAAGTATAATAAACCACAGTTAAGTATGTGTCTATCATTTGTATGACGTATTTGGAACTACAGCTCTTCAGTTTTTTAAATGTTTCAGAAATGACATTTGTACTTATGTTTGTAGATAATAATAGTAATAATAATGATGATGCATTAAGAGATGTGGTCATAACTGCTACATATCGTTTTGTACTCTTGATCCTCAAGTACTAGGTTTGGGAGAGAGTTCCTTTGGTACTGGATTACTAAGACCATCCTTGATTCTTTAGAACTGGATTGGTAAGAGTACTGGACTGATGACTATACCTTTGAGCCTATGGTACTGGGTTGGAGAGAGAGTACCTTTGGTACTGGATTGCAAAGACCATCCTTGATTCTTTAGAACTGGATTGGTAAGAGTACTAGACAGGTGAGTATACTTTGGAGTCTATGGTGCTGGGTTGGAGAAGAGTACCTTTGGTACTGGATTGCTAAAATCATCCTTGATTCTTTAGCACTGGATTGGTAAGAGTACTGGATTTGTGAGTATACCCTTAAGCCTGTGGTACTGGGTTGGAGAGAGTACTGTTGGTCCTTTAAAAATGGATTGGGTTGAATACTGTTTTTCTTGTGGCACAGTATTGTCAGGACTTCCTTTGGTCCTGCACTACTGACCTGCGAAGAGTACTGTTTCCAAAAAATACACTCAGGAGGCAGTCACTGGAAACATACTCCAACTTTTAATGGTGCTTCTGGTACCTTGGCAAACAGCACCATTAAAAGTTGGAGTTTGTTTCCAGTGACTGTCTCCTGAGTGTATTTTTTTTGGATCTTTTGTGTTGCTGTGTGTTTGGAGACCACTCTTTCTCCTGTTATACTTTATGAGGTGGGGGTATTGCAGATATTGTAGTAATGGATGATAGGATGTTTTTGTAGTACAAGACTGGAAATAACTCCTTTCAAATTCTAGTAACGGGATAGCATTATGGACACAGTATGACAGTGTTAGCTCACTTCAGGTAGACATTTGTGATTTTTGTGACACTACAAGTGTATTATTTTTATGGAGTTGAGAAAAGAGAAAATTAACATTATTTTTCTAAATTACATCTGTATTCAAGAAGAAAGAAAAGGAAAACTAAGACTATTTTACTAGAAGTGCATTTTTATGGAATTAATTCATGTAGCAGTAACAAATACTTCCTGGGATTCAAACAGGCTTAGTACACTGTGGAAGCCTGCACTTGGCAGGTTTTCACTGTGCGATGAGCCTGAGTGAGTCAGAGATCAAAGGTATCAGTTGTAGTGTAGACACGGTCTTGTTGGTGAAGTTCCATGCAAAAATGGAAGCTTGGTAAGATGCAGCTAATGCAAATTAGCCACATGTTCTCCCCAGAATGACACAATAAAACTGTTCAGAGAATTACTCTTCTCATTATTTGGGTTGCATACAGGAAAAAGTGTACGTCTTCTTTTGACAGCATACACCCATTTAGTCCAACGGATTGATTGGGGCTTGTAGCTCTACTGCTGGTAGCTACTGTGAAGCTGTCCATTTGGGTGTGTGTGTTTTTGTGGTGTCTGTGTGTATGTATGTGTCTATATGTATATAATATATATATATATATATATATATATATATATATATATATATATATATATATATATACATACAGAGAGAGACAGAGATAGTAGATATGTATATATACATATATGTGTGTGTGTGTGTATACATATATTGTGTCTTTCGGCTTTTCCCGGTTAGGAATTGCCACAGCGGAACTCCGGTCCGCTAAAGATTGGTAGTTGATTTTTACGTGCCGAGTTACCAGCCCTGATGCACAACCTTCAATGAAGGTACGCCCATTCATGCATGTCTCCACGCAGAAAACGCTCTAGCTGAGAATCGAACCGGACAGCGTCTTACTGTGAGGCGACAACGCTACTGCAGCACCACCTGTGTGTATACATATATGTATATGTACTAAGCTCTGAGAAGTTTACCCTTAGTTTACGATATGCTTTTATAAGTAGTTTTGGAAGTTGGGTATATTTAGGGGGAAGGTATAGGGTATTGTGGGTATGGTTATTTTATGTTTGTCTTTAATGATACTATGTTCATGTTACTTTATATCATGTAATCAAAAACAGATCTATCTGTTTTCAACTTGGTATGTTTTTTTTGCTGCTGTTCTAGTTGCACATACCTATCTATACATTTATCTTTACTTTCTGGATAATATATATATATATATATATATATATATATATATATATATATATATGGATTCCATACACTAGATCAAAGGTTCACTACTTCTAAATAGTGTATGGAATGCACACTGCAGTGAAAGTGCACTTACGCGAAGTTCAGTACAACGAACGGGCGTTGTACTGAACTTCCGTGTAGTACTCACGGACCTTATGGTTAGGGCACGGGTCATGGTAAGGTGATAGCCCGTAGGGCTATCCTCTTACCCATGCCCTAACCCTAAGGTCCGTGAAGACTGCAGCGCAGTAAAGGGCATAGCAATGTCTGAAGAAGCGTTGTTAAAACGTGAAAGCGCTTACTCCTTCCTACAGCTGTTCGTTTGATGTTTTTAATTCTCCATTAAAGCCTGAAGAATCATTGTGGTGTGCCTCTTTTGTGTTTTTGGACATAGCAATGTCCTCCACTAACATGCGATAGTCACGAACCTTAGGGTTAGGGCATGGGTTAGGGTAAGGGGATAGCTTTACTAACTATCCCCTTACCCTAACCCTAAGGTTCCGTGAGTATCGCACCATAGTGGATGACATAGCTTGTTTTTTGATGTCCTCCACTGTGCTGCGGTAAGTGCACTTTCGCGGAAGTTCACTTTCATTAAAGTGAACTTTCGCGTAAGTGAGGCTTCCTATTACAAGTTCTGAGTTGTGAACTTTCGTTCTTGTAATAGGAATCCATATATATGGACACATGCCTACACACTTGCCCACATGTGTGTGTAAGCGTGCATTTCGGTAACAACGTGAATGCAACCCCCTAGCTGTGTGCATTTTTGTGTGTGTGTGTGTACATATACATATATGTCTACTTCTGATTATCAAAGTTTCAAAACTTCCAATATCATATGGCTGAGTACCAGATGATCGAAATTTTAAAACTTCGAACATCAAAGTAAAAAAAAATAAATAAAAACAAAAAAGTTTACTTTTACGTTTTTGCAGTGTGGCAAGCCCCCCCCCCCCTGCAACCCCCACACCCCCTGCTACTTAAATATACCAACTCCAAGATCGCACTAAACCGAGGAAAACGGTGAATTTCCTGTTCCACGCTGTATGGCGATCTACATTCAGAACGTTCAGAGTTTTAAACTACGGTCATCTGGTCCTCGGCTATATGGTGATCGAAGTTTTGAAACTTCGATTATCTGAAGGGGACCCAAACATAATATGTGTGTGCGTATGTGCATGTCTAATGGGACATGACTGCAGCCACATGATTGTGATATGTTAATGGCAGAAGGACTTTATGCTGAAAGGCATAATAATGTGGCAAGACTGTTGCATGGGGGATTGTGCAAACTTTATAATATTGAAGTAGCTGAAAAACACTAGAAATATAGCCACAAAGCATTATAGAAGATTATGAAGTTTACATCACATGGGATCACCCATTACCAACAGTTCAAAAAATAGATGCAAGAAAGCCAGATATAGTAGTCCATGAAAAGAAAACAACAGTAGCATTGATCATTGAAATTGCTACGCTCAGTGACTACAGTGTGTTACGTACAGAGAGACACAAATCATATAATGTCAGGATTTGCAGGCAGAAACGAGGGAAGTGTGGAAGAAGGATACTCAGACAGTTCCAATAGTAGTAGGAGCAATGGGGCTTATAAAAAATAATATACACTCGTACCTAGATATGTTACCAATACATGTAACTCCGTATGAATTGCAGACAGAGTCATTACTGGGCACATCGTGGGTGCTGTGAAGTGCACTTCAGGCTAACATCAAAGATTGAAACAATATTAATTTCATGAACTTTAATCATACTTTGACTTAAGAATGCGGTCCATTCCTGTCATTGTATTAGTAACCCAAAAGTTTTGGAGAAATTAAAAAAAAGTGTGTGTATGTGTGTCAGTCCATCTATAAGGGCATTTTTGTAGCTGTCTATGTATCTGTGTGTGCATCTGCAGGGATATGCTTGTAGCTGCTTCTGGATTTGTGTGTTTGTCTGTAGGGGTATGCTTGTTAACTGTCTCTTTATTTGTGTATCTTTAGGGGCAGTCTTGTAGCTGTGTCTGTGTTTATTTGTAGGGCCATACGTGTAGCTGCCTCTGTGTTTGTGTGCATGAATAGGTATCAGTATGCATGTATGCATTGTGTTGGATGGGTGTCTGTGCAACTGGGATGCGTGGGCTGGTAGGGGAAATGCTAGCCTGGTCAGGCCTTACAGGGTAGTGCTCAGTTCAAAAACATGATCGATATTGAGCTGCTAATAATGTATTGCTTAGTGCTATTTTTATTTTCTTTGAATTGCAGATTATCGATGCCATGCTATTGGGCAGTCCTGCATTGCCCAATTAGTGCCGGCACTGATAATCTTTCTGAATTCCGGGAACTGTTGTTGTATATCAGTTTAATGCTATTTATTTGTTAGTTAGATATTTATTTATTTATTTAGGGTTTGTAGATTCTTACCTGCTGTACATTGTACAATTAAAACAATACACAAAAGCATCTGCGCTACAAACAAATTATATGTAAGCTGAAATTGAAAGCATAGCAAATACGATGCCCAGGCATAGAAAACCTTGCTATAAAAAGAAAAACTGTCTGGATACAAAATCACATACCTGTTTTGATTCAGGTAAACCCTTATAAATGATAATACCTCAGGGATTTTCTAAAGAAGGCTTCTAAGTATCTAACTTCTAGCTACTCTAACCGTAGAAGGTAGCTGATTTCAAAAGGCTGGCATTAAATAAACAGTGGACAACCCTCCAAAGTACTCAGGCTTGACCCAACAACTAGCAACCCTCTTCCCTGATGAGCTCAAGTGTCAGGCCAGAACATACAGCAGCAGCATCTCTTTTCACACAAGCAGGATCCAGTGTAAGAACTGGTCATTTGCGGATATGGACAATTTCCAGTCATGGCTTGTGCCCAAACACACACATGCTCACAGTCATTACTATATAAAAAATGTGTATGTGTATATATTTATATAAAATGATGTGTTTATCTTTCTTTATCTGCATGCCTATATATATATATATATATATATATATATATATATATATATATATATATATATATATACATATATATATAGATGTATATATATGTGTGTATATGTGTGTGTATATATATATATATATATATATATATATATATATATACACACACACACACACATATGTACAACACGCACATATAAATACTGTACTCCTAGAGAACCCCTTCCTTACATGGGGAGAATGCGCATAATACAGACACACACACACACACACACACACACACACACACACACACACACACACACTCACACTCACACTCACACTCACACTCACACTCACACTCACACTCACACTCTCTCTCTCTCTCTGTCTCTCCCTCTCCCTGCTTGGATTGGGTACCTGGTGTTGCAGATTATTATTGACTGGGTTAGTTTCTTTACACTTGTGGACTTTTTCCATGGGAGACCTGAGGTGGTAATTATACAGATGGGAAATTTGGGAAATTAGAACCCTCAGTGGTCTGATTCTTCAGTCGTCAAGGATGTATGTGACCTGCTGAACCACAGACGCTACAGACCACCCACCTGCAGCCAGTGTAAATACTTCTGTTGTCTCTGAGGTTGGAAGAGCTGCTGTACAGAGATCTTCATTGCTGACTAGGTGAGTCACAGCTTAGGATCTGTAGTGTATTTTAAGTTATGTCTATTAAGCAAAACATCAAAAAGGATTAGAGAAACATGGAAAAATTGCTAAGCTCCTGTCTCAAAATACTGATGTGAAGCAGGAGTGGGTGCCACATTTTAGAGTCCTTGGTCTTGATCTACTTCCAGACAGTCTGGTTATCAAAATATGTAAGCAAGTTTTTTCTTTACCGTCCTTTGAATAGCTTGTGGTTACCGGCTTTGTGAGGTTTAATAAGACTGTCCTGCCACCTGTTGGACAAACTGCATACTTCTTTACATGCATTCAATTTGTTTATGTTTACAGAACCTCCAAAAATTCTATGCTCTTAAAATCTGCTCTCTTGATTTTAATAAAGAAAATCATTGCACATCTGCAAAAACAGTTAAATGTTTTCAGAGTCTAAGCTGTCAAAACATTTGAAAACCACCACATCAGCATGTCTGGATAAAGGGAATGACAAAGAGGGATGTTGCCCTTTAACTTTTAAATTTAGGTGTAAATCCTTAACTCCAGAGTTGTTTAGTTTTTTTGTTTTTTGCTCATAATCTTAACTTAGTAGCTTTGAAATAGAATAAAGAGCCACATGTCCCTTGTTCCTTATGTGAATTTGTTGCCTGCTTAATTACTACAGCATATCTCGGAGTCATAAAATATCTGTAAAATTGTTAGTCATATATGATGTGCAGTTAAATTAAAAGTAATGTATTGGTAAATCTAAAGTGTGTTGCCTGTGTTACATATAACATTGCATAAGACTGTCTAAAACTGTTAGTAGTAGTAGCATCTGGCATTATTGTGCTATAGTTATGGCATCCATGGTCATCCATGTCTTGGACTGCTTTGTTCCCACACAGTCTTTGTGGACAGGGTCTCTGAGTTTTGAGTAAGGCATGCAGTCAGCACTCAAGAGTAGTCTTTTTCTTGGCTCACATGACTTCCTATTTTAAATGTCTTGGGGCAGAGAAATTGGACAATGGAACACAGTAGTGCATTAGCTTGGCTGTAACTGTATCGCATGTTAATCAAATTGCTGCTAGTTACAGATGTGTATGCAGTCACTTCAGTCAATGGTGAGCACAGGTGAGCTGCCAAGACAAATCAGCACCAGCCAATTCACATTGTGTTGCCTGTACACAATGCAGAATTTTTAATTTAGCACACAATTTTTGTATTGTTCCTATGGATTAAATGGATCATGACATGGGACATGCCATTTTAAATGGTAATGTCGCAGTACACTACTTAGAAAGTTTAGGCAGATGTAGATTTTCAGTCTGTATTTGCTATTGTGATTCTTCCCAGGTTTTGTGTGTTGTTTTCTGAGTAAAAGTTGGGGACACCTTATATAGTTAAAGAAAAACATTCCATAAGGTATTTGGAATGAGAAATCAAATACCATTCTGGCAGCCATGGATGTGTCATGTATTGTTTTATCTTAATGTGGAAAATGTACCTACCTTCTGAGCTAGGCAAATAAGTTAGTCATCTAAATAGGGTAATTCCATGAGTTCATTTGGAAATCCAGAGAAAAATATTTTATATATTAAGATGTAGAGTGTCAGTGATGCAACAGGTAGCACACTCGCCTTTGGTGCAGAAGGCTGTGGGTTCTATTCCCACACCAGTTAGATTGATTGCTGTTACTCCAGTGTAGCATACAGGGGTGCTGCACTGCAGAGAGTGCCATACTTTGAATGAGACATTAAACTGTGGCCCCCTCTGCTTGAGCTGGTAGTAGCTCATGTAGATGTAAAATATCCCACAGCACCTGTCGAAAAGAGCAGGGGAAGTTCCCCGATGCCCTGGCAAAACTTTCCCGTAGTCTCCCTGAAAAGAGGCTACTCACCTAGTGTGACTAAGCTGATCAACAAATGATAAGTATAAATAAATAAATAAAGTTAAAAACAATATATTTGTGGGTGTATAATTTTACAGAAGACTGGAAATAATGCACAGCAGAAAGATTCTTAAAAACGGAAATGGTCTAAGGCTCTGCAAATCAAGTAAAAGAATTCTAGACTTTTCAAACTTGTTTAGAATGAATACATGTATATTATTTAATTCATTTTCTAGTCACCATCTTTATACAGTTTGTGGTTGTGGGAAAACTAAAGTCTTGCAGGATGCATGCAGGCATACACAAACTTCTGCATGTTGCATGCATGCCTGTAGGCAATTTGGAGAATCACCAGTTTACCAACAGGGTGTCTCTTGGTTGTTGAAGCACCTGTTGTGAACTTGTGTGGACTTGGGAAGGCATTTTAATTCTACACAGAAAGCAAGCGAATGAAGTATTATTACTAGAGAACCAAATGTTGTGAGGCAACAGTGTTTACCTTTGCTGTGTTACTATGGCACCTTGCACGTTGTATATATTTTTAAAAATGCTTTGGAAAAGGGGCACAAAAATATTTTTAAGAAATAATTTTTAGTGAGTGCCTCAAAAATAAAAAAACATATTTCTATTCATACTGTTCACTAGCATAGGACAGATTTGACGAAGTTGGAATGATGAGATATGTGCCACAGTGAGACTTTGGCAATCTGTGGTGTACTCTCACTTATACATTTCTTACTTGTCCACAGCCTTACTTAAAAGCCAGGAAGTTTTCATGTACCATTCAGTACCCAAATTAGTAGTTTCACTTATCTATCATTTTGCCATTTCCCTACAGATTCTTCCTTCACTATTGTATAATATTTCGCCTTATTTTTTGTCTAAGTGTTTTTGATAACGACATATTGATATCATAGCATGCATTTCATATTACATATTCTTCTGTGTAGGTATGTTGTTGTACACTTTTATCAAAATCCAAGGCTATAAAAATATTAGTAAAATGTATGCATGTTAATTTTTATTGTTTGTATTTTGAACTTTCAAGCAGTTAGTTGCTAGTATTTCTTAGCAGTAAATAAATGTTATATGGATGAAAACACACTTTTGCTGAGTAAATTAGTTGGAAGAATGGCTTCCATAGTATGCAGTTAAGTATTTAGGGGCAGGAAACATATTAGAGCTCACCAAAGTCTGACTTGCTGATCATGTGAATCTGCTTCCCCATGTGACCACAGCAATAAATGAGGCCAACAGTAGAGTAACGTATTTTTGCATGGCGCTACAAGCCCCAACCCCCTCACAGTTATATTAACGTGGCCAAAAGGGAAATTAAATTACTTGGAAGCAGCACCAACTATTAAGTTGTCTGTTTAGAGATAAAAAGAGGTGGGATGGGAAATTAGAGGCCTCGCATTGGGGGATACAAAAACAGTATATTTGTCTGTTAAATGTATCCATAGTAGACTGTTCCTTATACATTTAATGTTAGTAAGCCACAGTACACCCTTATAATTCAGTTAATGTGTTTCAGTCATATTTATTTGATGAAAAATCAAAAATGAATATATAAGTAATGCAAGAATATATATATATATATATATATATATATATATATATATGTGTGTGTGTGTGTGTGTGTGTGGATTCACTTTAGAAGCTCGAAATACTGAAATATCAAAATTCAGTATTTCGAGCCCATAAAGTGGAATCCTGAAAAGAGCAAAAGCGTGAAATTCAAAATCTTGAATATCGGAGGTTTTGAATTTCGCACTTCTGAGGTTTCGCTGTGGTTATGGATGCAGGTAAAATGTGCGTGTGTTAAGGGTTTTGGGTAGGGGCTGTGGTGTGTGTCAGTGTGTTTTGTTGATGTGATGTGTGTGTGCGAGGAGAATGTAGCTTGTGTGGCGGTGTTTTGTGTGTGTTTGTATGTAGTGCGACCTCGGAGTGAGAATATTTAAGTAGGGGGGAGTGGGGTGCAGGGGAGCTTGCCCCCCTGCTTTTATGTAGTAGAGAGCTTGTGTTTATGTGTGGGGAGGAAGGTGTGTGTGTGTGTGTGTGTGTGTGTGTGTGGAGTAGAAGCACAAAATTCGAAATCTCCGGTGTGCGAGATTTTTAATTCGCGGTTTTAAATTTTCGACTTTATAACTTCGAAATACTGAATTTTGACATTTCAGTATTTCAAGGATATAAAGTGAATCCATATATATGTATATAAAAAAAACACATCACCCCACTGGGTAACATCACGCATACATAATAAAAAAGTTGCAACCTGAATAGGCTTTGAATAGTAAGGCACCTTAGGATGTAATTGTTTAACATTCTAACAGCAGCTGGAAACTCATAATGTATTGTGCTTCCACAGCAGCCCATGCAGGATAAAATGTTTAAGTAATTAAACTGATGTAGATTTAATAGCAGTGAGCAAACAAATCTCGTTAACATCACTACACTTGCTCACACCCCAGAATCTAGAACAGAAGCTGCTGTTAAAAAAGGAATAAAAAAATAATGAATAATTAGAAGAGCATATAAAATATTGCATGATAACTATAAAAATCAATCAGAGGAGTTTAGAAAGGATTGGGAAGAAAGATTTGCTAAGCAGTTCACAAAGAAACAATGGGGGGATATACGTATATGTCCCAAATATCGAACAGTATAGAAGATTTAGGATGTTTGCTTGGAAGCATTTACATTGGTATTTTTATACTGCAAATAGACTCCAAAGAAATTTTCCTCAGTTAGCATATGTTGGAGGTGTGATGGGAAAGAAAGAGGTAAATGGGAACATATTTTCTGGAAGTGTAATGAGTTGGCAGACTTTAAAAATTCCCTGTTACTATCAGAAATACTGGGTGAATAAATTGGTATGACTAAGGAAATTATTTTTTGAGCTTTGATACAGAATTGGAATCGCCTAGACATAGTAAGGCCTTGCTGAATCTAATTAAGGTCGCTGCCAAAACTGCAATTTCTAGGAAATTTAAATTAAAGTCTAAACCAGCTGTACTAGAAGTAGTAGCTATAGTAATAGAGATAGAACAAATGGAAATGTGATCTTTAGAAAAGGATAGGAGCAAATTACATAGAAAATTACATAGAAAAAATTGGAATTGTGGGAACAATGCATGCAGATGAGGAATGAGCCTTAAAGGTAGGATTTGAAAGAGCTGCACAATGTTTGACTGACAGTGACTGGATAGAGTATAAGTGATGTATAATGTTTGCAACTAAAATTATGTCGCTATGGTTTGTTTTCATCTATATAAATGTATGATTGACTGTGTCATAAGTGATAATTTAATAAAAATGTTTCTTGTTTAATAAATAAAAAAATTGCTTACACCCCATTCTGCCCTGTTCTTAATAGATGAATGTAAATAAATCACTGAAAGACACATTCGCTGGCAGGAAGATGGCCTTCTGACTTGAGTAAAAGCTTGCTCTTGAGCAGCTTGGCTCATCAACATGCAGGCATCAAGGTTAACATTGGGGTGTAATTCCTTTGCGTACAAAGTTTCCAGGATCTCTATCCACTTGGTGTAGAATGCTGTGCATTCATAGAAATATTTGATAGGGTTTAAGTATGGGAAAAGTGAGCTTTTCCATGACTGTTAATTGACAAGTCCTTAGACAGATCTGGTTTGAGGGACCAGACATGTGGTGCACACATGGAGCTTGAACGTAGTCCAAAATAAATGTGAGGATTCTGCATGGACATGGATGAATAACACTGTCCTGAATCCATGACTGGGGATTGTATCCAACTCATGAGTGCCTACTGGCAATGACCTACATAATTCCTCTAGATTCAAACAGAAATGGCTGCAAGCAGCTGTCGCATAGGCTTGCTATCTGCAAGATGAGGGGCATGAACCAATTGCACTGGTAGTCAGATGGCAGACATGAATGGGATGGATTCAGGCACCCCAAGCTACATGGCTTTAGGGACATGGAAGGGAAGGTGCTTGAACTGGAAGAGTACCAGGTGAATATAGTCAAGTTCATCCCTGTGGACAGTAGCAGTTTACTGAACCAGACTTTCTTGATTGCAAAGTCTCTCTCCTATTCTGCTTTAGTATCTGTTGGGAGATGCAGAGCACATGTGGAGATACAGGTCCCACAAAGGAGGACTTTGCAGATGGATCATTTCCCAGTGGATGAGTGGGTTGCCTCAGCAGGGCTGTGAGATGCAAGGATCTCTTGACAGCTTGGGTTTTTGCATAAAGCTTTATTGGAAGGTATATGAGCTGTTTGAGAGAGTGCAGACTAACGACTCTTTAGTTTTCCTAGGAGAAATTACATTCCCAAGGAAAGCTGCATGGAGGGGTGTCACTGGGTAGAAATGACCACCCAGATCTGAAGCAGTAGTGAGCCTTTATTGGACTTGTATGCAGGTCATGGATTGTCCATGACCAACATGAAAAACATAAGGAGAGCCCATATGTGTACATTGTACCAAATCATCTTTCAGAAGAGAGGAGAAAGTAGTTTTTATTTATTTTTGTCCAGTCCAGAGCAGAGCCCATTTTCACCCCAGGTATATAGGAACTTTGAATGTTTGAAGCTTTTGTCCAGCAAAAATACAACAGCAGAGATGTAATTTCAACAAAAACAGAAAATAGTATGTACTTAAGAATATACAGGAAGTAGTACAATGATGAAAACTACAATTATCTTTGTCAACAGCAGTAAAGCAACAGCTGAAGAATTTACATTCAAATTATTTATACAATGACAGCTGCACTTTAATTATTGGTACATAATTAATATGCTGTCCAACCAAGGTAAATGAAACCAAAATGCAAGTACACAAAGCATGCTCAATGACCATGAAGTAGGGATATAGCATGAATATTGGAATAACAGATAATAGTTATAAAGTTAGTGTAATTGTTGCTAGAGGAACTTCTTTATCTTTTGTTATGTCCCCCTTTCCTACCAATGTTTTTGTTTTGTAAATCTAACTATGACCTTGGAGCTTTTCTCCCCGGGCCTCCACTGAAAATGGACATGTATCCAGTTGGACTAGCCCGGTCAACAAATGTAAAATAAAAATAATAAATAAATCTTTTAGTCACCATTGTAACATTGCACATTATTTCACCGTGACTGGAGTGTGAGCCAGACTTGGTGTAGCCGTCATCTAGGAAGCCATGAATGGTTTTCGGTTTTCTGTACCTAACTCTCTTCCCCAGTAGCTGATGCCTATACTCACAGATCAGAGGGCTTGCTATAAGCATTCCCTTTTAAGCTCTGTGATGTGGCTTGGCAGATGTAGGTACACATCCATGGCTCATATGCTGCATGCCTCACATCTCTCCTCTCTCTCTGTAATATTTGCCAGTCTTACCATGGACTGGATTGCCCCCTCCCCTCAGAATGGTGAACCACTGTAGAACCCTCACCCCTACCCTTCCCTGTTGACTTTTCCAGCATGAGGGCTGCTATTAAACTGTGTCATCTGGGTGTTAGTCAGGGTTTATTTTCTGTCTGGCTCTCTCTCTCTCTATCTATCTATCTCTGTATCACAAAGCTGGCATTGCTAGAGAAGATTTGATGCCAAGATAAATGGTTTGCCTGAGAAGAACTCATGAGTTCAGGAGGGCAGACCAGCTTTCCATGTCCTTTGCCCCAGACAGAGAGTTTGGCTACAACTAAATAAACCCTGTCAGATGGATTGCTAACAGAATCACTTGTCTTCGTGTGGTTAAATGGCCCCTGACCAGTGTGTACCAGGACCATTCCATTAAAGGCATGGCTACTCCTATAACCTTTTTCAAGAATGTGTCCATTGCAGACTTTTGTTTCATAGCCATTGGCCATTTATTACCTTCCCCAAGCAGTATTGCCCAGCCCATGATTCTATGAGTCAGGCCTCCTTTGGTTTCTTGGTACTTAATTTGTAAACCTTTGATTTTTTTTTTCTATTGCCCTGGTTGCTGCCTACCTAGGATGTTTTAATTTTTTTTATAGTGTAGGTAAGTAGAAGTTTGCAGGAAAATGAATATTTGAATGAAAAGGTGGTGGTTATGAAGGGGAGGGGTTGGCATAATGGTTAAGGTATTTACTTCGCAGACACAAAGTGAAGGGTTCGATTCCTACCTTTGAGGGAAATTGGCTAGAGTTAAAATGGCCCACAAGGGTAGTTAGCCAAGTACTTACCTATGAAGATGTGCAAGATCACATTCTACCAGCTGGTGTGTATATGCAAGTGTTCACAGGTTAGGATTGGCTAGGTAGAGGGGATAGAAGCAGTGATGTGCATGTTTAGCATTGTGTGCGTTCTGTGTCCTTTGTCTTGTGTAGAGGTACTGTTAGGGAGAGTGTTTTTAGTAATGTAAGGTATAGGGTTGGGGTTAGCACATAATGAGAAGGGTGGCATAGGGCAGACTGTGAAGGAGATTTGTGAGGTGCCTTTGGCTAGTTAGGTGAGGACGTACAGATTACGACTGGAGAGGAAGAAGCAACTGGAGATCAGCAGACAAGATGAGATGAGGAAAGGTAGGGTGAGTTAATGAAAAGAAAACATGCACAGAGTTATCAGGGGAATGTAAGCAGGATTGGTAGCAAAAGTAAGATGAAAGGAAGAAAGTAAGAGATGGGGTCACAAAAGAAAGCACAAGAGAAAAGATGTCCAGGTGGCAGGATAAATGCAGCCAGTAATGGTAAGTGGTCAAGAGGAAATACAGGCAATAATGCAAGACCCAACACCATAAGAAGAGTAGGTTAAATGGACAGAGGCGTGATCAGGGGCTGTAAGAAGATAATGTGAGGTATGAGAAGGAGATGAAAGGAAGCACAGTGAGTGCATCAAACAGCACAGACGGTAAATGGACTGGAGTAATGAGAGTGGTGGGGAGGGCCTACAGATAAGAAGGAAAACAGCATAGGGCATATAGGGCAAGGATTGTGTGTCTCAGAAATAAATGTGAGGAAAGAGGAGTTTTTTTTCTGTGACTGTAAAATCTGTCATCAAGTAGCTTAAAAGATTTAGCAAGGGAAATAGGAAAGATCAGATTGCAGTGAAACTAGTCTTGTGATTTGGGCTTAGAAAGACTTTGGCTAGGGTGACCAAGGTTAGCATCAAGTTGGTGAGGTAGACACATATTGAGGTGCATGTAGGCATCAGAGACCTGTCAAAGGATACTGCTAAGGTGACAGCAAGCATGCACAAGGAAGTGGCCAAGAGATTTCAAGATAGGAGGTTAGAGACTGCATACTGAGTAGTGTTTCCTGTCCCAGTAGCCATCAAGATGAACAAAGAAAGGGCTAGGGAATATAATGACCAGCTGTGGCAGGGGACAAGGGAGGATGACTTTGTACGGGGTATGAGATTGGGGGGGGGGGACCTAGCAGAGTGTTCAGCTCTGTGCAAATGACATTCGTCATTTCAGCCTTAAAGAACAGCAGTGCTCAGAGCTGGTTTGGAAAAGTGCACATCCGTGACTTTGCCTTTAAACTAAGATGGAGTGGAGAAGGATGTGTCAAAATATGAAAGAAACAGAAGTAAACAGAAGAAAAAAATGGATACTGAATGGAGCACACAAAAAACTAAGAGTGATACTGAGCATGGGTGGCAGTGCAAGGTGTTTTTGTAGCAAGATGATGTAAGCTGTGGTGCAGGAGAGGGAAGTTTAGTATCAAGGGACAGTGACGAGGGGGTAGGATATAGAAGTGCCTATGAATATTTTGTTCAGGAATAGGAGAAAAGTCATAGATGGGGGTATAGTAGAAATCTTTTATACAAGGGCATCAGATTTGAGGTGAGAGAGGAGAAGGAACATCAGTCCATGAAAGGTTTAAAGAGAATGGACTGGGTTAGAACCTAGGGTAAGTGCCCTGGCAGTTTAGCTGGAAAAAGGGGAGTAATGGTGTATTGTTACAATTTACTGATCTCCAGACAGATCAAGAGCAGATAAAAGACTGCAGGAAAGAATAAAAAATTGTGGTAGTAAGAAAATAGTTTAGCATGGGAGATGTTAATCTTTTCAGTAGCAGTCTGATAGAGATGGGATTTGGGAGTTGATGAATGGTTATTACCATGTGTTCAGTACTGATGCAGGACTAAACCAGAAAGAGTAGAATTTGGGATGTGGTCTGCAAATAGGAGGAGGCCATGAATGCCCAAGTGAAGGCACAATTAGCTAGCAGCAGTCATGGCGATAAGTAGTTTTAGAATGTGTATCTGGAGATAAATACAAAGCAAAAGATAGAACAGGATTTCAGGGGGTTGGATTAAACGGAGCTGAAAGAGATGGTCAAGGATGAGTTAGGGGTTGGGAGGAAATTGAAGGAAAATTTGGAAGGTAATTAGGACAAAAGATGAGGCATACAGGAGGAGAAAGGAAGATTTTGGAAGGTGGAGGTACAGACTACAAGATCATTAGCTGATGCAAAACAAGGTCATTGTGGGCAGCAAAGGTGAAAGTTGGCAGAATGGATCAGGAAGGATAGCAAGCTTTCTATCTATGCAATAAAGATGGAATAAAGGACTAGAGTTTACAAACCCAAAGATGGAATAAAGGACTAGAGTTTACAAACCCAAACAAAAGATAAGCAGAAGATTGTGGAAAACTGTGAAATACCACAGTTGTTGAATAAATACCATGCCTCAGTCGTCATGAAGCAAATAATGAAGAGGATACTATGTTGGGTGGGCAGTAGATCAGAGTGAAGACACAGTAGACAGACACCAGGACAGTTAGAGCAAAGAAAAAAGCTGCCATTTGGGAGAATAAAGTACAAGGGCCAGCTGGGTTTCCTCCCAGATTCCCAGGAATCTGACCAGCTGTTGGCAGATCCTCTGTCAGACATCTTCAACAGATAATGGCCAGTTCAATTGCCTGGCTCTGTGGCATTGATGTCATAACTGAGACCCAGGTGACTGGGATTCAGTTAACGATTCTGGCTGGGGAGGAGCCAGGCAAAGAGGAAGAGGTGGAGGAATGATGAGACCTGGCTCACTAGTCTTCCCATGGTAGGGAGGGATGTGCATTTAGGAGCACACTGAGTAGGTGTGATTTCATGGTTGAGCCTTGAGGAAATCACCATTAGTGCATCAGGTGAAAGGGCAGAGTGCTTTATAAGGCATGCTCCTTATAGAAGTGAGGTTACACCCTTTTCTGTAGCTCATTGTATGGCTTATGGTTCTGCACCCTGCCTAACTTCAGATACCAAAAATCTGGGGAGTCCCCCATATACCCTTCATATATAATAAATCCTGGCTTCCCCCTTCTCGTCTGCAGCAGACATCGATTCAGCCTCAGTGGAAATGCAGAGAGCAAGCCCTGTGTTAGCCTCCAATGGAGTCATGCCAGAGGGAGCATGTATCTGAATTGGACAGTCTTTGGATTTTTCATCTGCTCTTACTGAGACGTTTGGCAGAAGGCAGACAACAGAAGTCTCTAATCTCAGATTTTTGGACTTAAAGTGGCTGAACGTCCAAGCATGTGGAGTCAGAAGCCATTGTTTCCTGAGCTAACAACTTCAGGCATTGGTTTTGCAAATGCACTGATACAGACTACAGATGGCTACACAGGGTCTTGAGTGCAAAGGCCTGACAAATATTACTCTGTGTTGCGGTTGGAGCATAAACAGAAAAGGTATTTTTCTTGTTATCCTTATGGGGAATCTGTTTCCCACACTCGCATTTTCCCTTTGTTGGTGACTTGTAAATCAAGCATACAAACAAGAGAAATATAAGGAAGAGACCCTAATGGGGTACTTGTCTGCCCTTTGCACGGTAGCTGATACAACATGACAACTTGCACTCAAAATTCAAAAAAAAAAAAAAAACACAGCATTCAGTATGGCTGCAAAGAAGTTCTGAGGATTTGACGTCACTTATGTATTTTACACCTTGGACATAGGGCATGCTTCTGACTTATGGTGCTTGGATGGGCCTAAGGCTTTGGTATACTTGCTGGATCTATGGCTATCCTCTCCTCGGCAGATATCCCTTTTGTAAGGAATACTGCAAAAGTGATAAGTAAGGACATCAGTAGATTTAAGTACAGTATGTAATTAAGTAATTACATATGAACAGGAAAATTTTACAGTTCATTCATACTTTAAATATTGAAATATGTACTAGAAATTTTAAACAAAAACCCTGAGGCAGCAAAATATCAAATAAATCTGTCTGTGAATATGAATGCATAGGCAAGATGGTCTCATTAAAGAGGAAACATTTTAAAAATCACAGTTTCTTCTGTCTTTTCAATCACCTCCATGAGCATAACACAGAGACTGACTATGAGGGACTTCTCTGTCAAGTTGAAAAGGAATGTAGTGTTCATCTGTGAAAAGTAGCAAAGAAACACGACCTGCTGTTTAACCATTAAAAAGCATTGGGGGGGGGGGGTCAGTGTTAGGCCTTAAAACAGATGCCTGAATCCATGTGGCAGAAAACATCGGGTTCAAAACTATGTTATCTATATATATGTGGATCTACTTTTAAATATCGAATCCCCATAATCCAGAAGACCAGAATACCAAGACCAGAACTTTGAAACTGCTATATCCTGAAACTTTAAAACACACCACCTGATAATTAAATATATCAACTTTAAGATCGCACTACACTGAAGAAAACGATAAATATACCATTCCACATTGCACGGCTGCAAAGTTCAACGTTCAACAGAATCTCCTGAACCTTCTTTGATCAAGGCTAGTTTACTTTTGTCAGACTTTACAATAGTATACATTTCTCTGATACTTGGTGAATCATCTGCCACTGGGAATAATTTCAAAGCTGTGAGATGAGGGAACAGTAGCCAACAGGGATAACCTATATAATCATGCTTTAACAGCACTTACTTATTGGACACTAGTGAGAGCTCTTACATCTTGCGCTTTAATAGCACTTAAGTATAATAGGGATCTGTGAAACCAACAGACTTCAGGACTGTTTATAAGTAATGTGCCTTAAAGGCACTAAACTGGATTACTCTTGTACTCTCCAATCTTTAAAAGGGGGTATTAATTCTCTGCAGTACCACTACACACCAGGGATGTATTGTAAAAGAAAAAATAAGACATTAAAAAAGGGTAAACTACAAAGAGGGGGGGAAAAGACTTGGAACCCTGCACCCTTGCCACAGGAAACCTCAGCATTAACCCACTACAATAACTTGTAGGTTAGTGCAGGAGTTTATTCAATGCATGCAACAGTTTATGTTGTATGAGGGAAACGGAGCATTATGCATACTTGTCAACCTCTTAGTTCAAGAACTCAAGTCAAAGGCAGAATTAATGTTGGGGCAAAATCGTGATCAGATTTTAATTATTCCACCTGCAAACTTAAAAAGTCACTAGTGTAACAGCTTTGGAATTACTGAAGGATTTGAAGTGTGAAACTCGTATCTGACATTAATAACTGTAATCATCTGTGATTTATCAGGGCAGGAATAGAAGACAGTGGAGATGTTCTGACAACACAGGGAAAGGTATGGGGTATGTGGGGTCTTGTGTGTGTGTGTCTGAATATGTGTATTGTGTGTGGGAGAGTCAATAGGGGTGGGAGGGCCTGTGCTAACACAATGCATCTGCCACCACTGTTAACTACCAAAAGAAAGTGCTGATCTGCACTTGTGGTAGTTGACACTGATTCAGAAACATGCATATTAGCTAATAATAAGGTCCTTCTTCACTGTGGAAAACAGATCTCTGAATATGCTACAGCCACATCATGTCAACATGGCCTTTTCACCACAACTCTTAATGAGAGAGGACAGTGGGGCTCTTTCTATATCTCCAGGTATGTGTATATACTATAATTACTGTATGAATGGTTCTATTGTACTTTGTCTCTGCTGAATATTTTATACAATCTTTTAAATATTATACTGTAAATGATGCTTGTTTTACTGGACATGATTTGAACTTTTTACCTGGTTTGCCCTTAAGAAAGGGTAAGTTATGGCATTTTCATCCTCCTGCGTCACTAAATAGATGTAGCCATTGTTATGGCTGTTGCTCATTATGTGCATCTTTGTGTGGATGTTTAGATGTAGAAACTGGTGCAGGTTTACTAAGTATGTTTCAGTAGGCCATCTGTGCAACTTCTTGTTTTTTCCAAGCCAAGACATCTTACAATACTTATAGCTTGTGCTATGAAATGGTGGCAGCTCTAGATCTCTCTTGTGATATGTTCTCATTAACCAGATTTTGCTCAGAGACTGCCAAGCCTGTGCTGCAGTTTGTGTGAAGGCTGCATAATCTTTTTAGTGCAGTGCTGCAGGGCCATGCAATTTTGGCCATACTCATAGAAACTTGTCTGTCCTGGTTGTATGCCTTGTGGGTTGTGTGTAGCAGGCCTGATATGGGTGGCCTGATTTTTTTTTGCTTTATTTGACCAGCACAAAGACAGGTTTTAGTGATTATGTCTGTGCCTCATATTCCAGCATGCAAGATATGTTTTGAGAAGTGTTTAACTATGACATTCATCTTGCGCACTCCTTTCTGTCTTGCTTCACTTGCATCTGTATTGTATTGAGCCACATGGAGATGTAGCATTTATCTCCCTTTTTCTGTATTGCAGAAGGTTCCTGTACAGTTCATATTGCATTATGTGCATTACCACAGTAAAGCTTACATTATTCTTTATAAAGCACACAGAGACTCTAGCAGTACAGATTTAACAGAAACATGCATACAATTACTGTGCACTCTTGTACTGCCATTTCTTCGCAGACATCTCATAGAGATACACTTCTCACTCTGCCTTCTTTTCCAGAATCTGAGACACATTTCTCAGAAAAAGAGAGTCATTGTAGTTACTTAAGTGTTAGTGTTTCAGCTGCTATGCAGTTTTAAGTATAAGTGTATTTTTGGAAATATACTGAATAAAACCAGCATTAGCATCTCTGGCTTAATTATCTTTTGAAGGTAATATATTCAGGTTCCTCTTGTTAAGTATGGATTTTGCCAGTTATTTTGAAATAAGATCTTTTATCTTCTTCTCAAGTTTGCATTTTTTCAGTTAAAGTAAAAAAATGTAATGATGATACAAATTTAATGAACTGATTTGGAAAAGTAGTGTTGACCTTGTATATTCACACCAGTGAGAAACATGGTGTGGTGTTCTAATATTCATCACAGTTGCCAGTGTTTTTTTGTTCTTATTTCAGTTTCATGTGATACTTGTGAGAATTTTGTAAGAGTCCGTTTTTGTTAGTCATATCTCTGTTTATGCTTTATTAATATAATTGTTTAATTACCGGACCAGCCAGTTTGAAACTGGAATACTGTCTTCCATAATTAGAATATGTTCCATCCCCATAACAAACTTTAGCTATGAAAACAGTTGCACAGGCTGTAGCTAGAGTTAGGTTTCCCTGAACTGAAACCACATTACTCCAGTATGAGTATTTGTATTGCTGCTGTGACAAACAGATGTCCTTCTTTATCACTGATGCAGTATTCTTGATAGAAGGGATGTCCCGTCCCAGGCAGCCTGTCACTTGGCCAGTATTGGAAAGCTTGAAAAGGATCTTGTTTACACCATACATCCAATTTATGCTCCTCGCACAAAACATAGGGCATTCAAGGGATGTATAGACGCAACTACCCAAACTTCTTTTGCTGACAGTTCGAATGCTGTTATTGCCGGTCAAAAGCTGTTCATCAATGCCTGGGACTTGGCGTGCAGGGCATCTCTTGGTCACCTGAAAGTTCTGAGTCTTTGGCCTACCTATCAGAAATCAGAACATGTCAACACCAATGACATGAGGGCTCTGATTCTGGCCCGTCAGCCTTTCCCCCCCATGTTCTATCCAGGCCCCTTGAAGTTGTACACAGAAACTCTACAGTGATGTGGTATGCCATCAAGCAGGGTGACCACGAAATCTTACCTCCTCTGCAGGGTTGCATTCAGGCTTGGGGAGTGGATCTCTGTTATCAGTTAACATATCAGGCAGTATACATTCCTTCACAGCACAATCTTGTGGCAGATCTCTGGGCAGGTCTAAAACACAGGCTCACAATTGGATGCTTCACAGAGGCATGTTTCTGGACATTGTCCATTGGTGGGGTATTCCTCAGATCTTTTTGCCTCCCCTCTGAATAGGCCACCACTCTGAATCTGGCCTGAAAAATGGATGCCCTGTCCTTTCCATGGAAGAAGAGGTTTCTTTATGCTTTCCCTCCTCTTCCTCTACTTCCAAGAGTCCTGCAGAAGATTCATCTGGACTCCCCAAAAATCTTGCTAGTGACTCTCTTTTGGTCATGACAGCACTTGTTCCCGCTCTTAATGCATCTGGCCTGAGGCAATCACCACAAGTTACCTCACCAATTGAATCTCCTTGCACAGAACAAGAGGTATCTCATCCATTCCCTCTTATCCACTCTGCAACTGACATTGTGGGTGATAGGGTTTTGAACCCTTTTCAGCAACTCTTTTCTGAGGATGTGCTCAGGGTTTTATAGGAGGCAAGAAAACCCTCAACCAAAAAATCTTATATGTCCAAATGGAAGAGATTTTTTGTCTGGTGCCATGTTTGTAATCAGGACACTTTTTCAGTGGGGGTCTCTCTGGTCCTCTCTTATGTGAGTTGCACCAGTCTGGCTTGGCCTATTCTTCAATGAATGCCCATTTGTCAGCCATTTCTAATTGTCTGCCCTTTGACTTCTCATTTTGAGTTCAACTTCTTAAAGGCATCCTGCATATTTCCTCCTCCTTGGGGCCTTCATTTTGTTTTGGAAAAATTGACTCAGACTCCTTTTGAGCCTGCAGTTTCTGCTTTTTTGAAACATTGTACTTGGAAGACTGTTTTGTTGCTGGCACTTACTTTTGATCAGAGGGGTTCTGAGCTCCAGGCCCTTATGGCTATTCCTCCTTTTTTTTTTTCCGCAGGGACAGGGTGTCTTTTCATACCAATCTTACTTTTATGTCCAAGGTGGTAAATTAGTTGTCCTTAAATTAGTTGGTGCAACTCTCTTCTTTTTTCACTTTTCCTCGGTCTGCTATTGAGAGGGTCCTGCATACCTTGGCTTTGCACAGACAGCTCAGGTATTTGGATAAAACTAGGACTGTTCGTAAGTCCATTCAGTTTTTTGCTTCCTTTCATCCCAAGTCTTTGAGTTTGGCTGTTTCTAAACAAACCTTCTCATCCTGGATATATAAGGCCATTTCCTTTTGTTATTCTTTTCATGGCAAATCTCAGTCTGCTTTTGTTAGAGCTCATTCCAGTAGGGCTGTTGCTTTTTCTGGTGTCTTCCTGAAGGGGATGGACACCATTTCATCCTTGAAACTGCTGCTTGGTATTCAGTGCATACATTTACTAAGCATTATAATGAGCATAGGAGTCATGTGAGGAACAAATGCGATGCGTACTAAGGAATTGTTACTTGGGTATATTGCAGATGATGTGTCGGGGTGATGATTATGAGCATGAAGAAGAGTGTTATACTGAGGATATTTGCAGAAAACCTCAGTTTTTAATGTATGGTCTATATCCCTAGTGATCGTAACATCTAGGAAGGTAATAGAATCCTTATGAGTATTCAAAGTGAACTGTATGCCCCATTTTATCTTCAGCGTAACACTCTTTTTCATGCTCATAGTCTTCACCCCGACACATCATCCGCAATATACCCAAGTCACAATTCCTTGGAATGCATCGCATTTGTTCCTCACATGACTCCTATGCCCATTATGAACATGATCTACATACCAGATTTATCCAGAGGGGATACAGTGATAACAATATCCATCAGGCCAGGGACTTTGCCAGGCAACAATCCAGATCTGATCTGTTGCAATATAAACAGTCTTGTTTTGACAAAGATTTACAGCAGCCTATTCGATTGGTTACGACTTTTGGACGTAATATTCAAACGTTTAAACACATCATTAACCATCATTGGGACATTTTAAAAGCCAATGCCAAGCTTAATGAAAGTCTTCCTTCTAAATGCTCATTTTCCTTTCGCAGGGGACCCATTTTGGGATCTCATTTCAGTTATTACAAATGTAAGGTGCCGCCCTCATATCGACAATCTACATTGTTTGTTAACAGGGTTAGGGGTTGTGTACCATGTGGACATTGTTCTGCATTCCCCCATGTATTTAAAACTAAGACCTTTACTAGTTCCAACACCCCTAAGGTTTATGACATTTTATGCTATGGTAATTGCAGTACTGAGTGGATTGTGTATTTGGCTACCTGTTCCTGCTCAGTGTCCTATGTAGGACAGACGTCTAGATCATTGAGGCTTCGAATTTCCGAACACCTCAGTGAGATCAGGAATAGGAGACCTACAAATGCTTTATATAAGCACACTTTAATTCACAAAATGGCTAGGTTTATATTCACTGTTATTGATAGGGTCCAGGGCCAATGTATTTCTAAAGTTGGTTGGCACACGTTATTAAATAATAAAGAATCAGGTTGGATTATTCGGCTGGGGGGTTTGTTTAAACGTAGCCTTAGTGAGTTGTCCTAGATTGCTTAACCAAGCAATGGGATTTTTGTATGCTAATGATGCTCTCTATTTAAGGGACTGTTAATATTATGCTGTCATTAAGCACTGAGGAAGGCTATTGCCAAAACCGTTATGCTTTTTGTTTTTGGAGCAACCCCAATAAAGGAGTTTTAAGTTTTCACCCTTTTTGTGCTGGACCATTTTGTTCATCACAGTCGTCGTTGGTTTGGTCCATGCACATCCGTACGTGCGGGTATTTGTTTATGCAAACAATAAAGGAGGAGGTCACAGTCTTGTTTTTCTGAAGCAAAAATAAACAACCTTGTGTGGTAGAATTTTGCAATACAATTCACTACTAAAGTATACAGATTTTACACTCCCTCTTTGATAACGTGCTTCGCTTTTTCTATCATTTTGTCCATCTGTTTTTTTGAATATGTGTTTATGAGTAGTATCCCTCATTCCTACTGGAAGCTAGAACAGTTATGTGCTATTTGGCATACAAATTTTACACTAATTGATTGTCCAAATGTTTAGCTGGAGTTAACTATGTTTTAAGGGCCTATGTTCCTATTTTTAATGTCTATGGGTTGGGAGGCATACTGTGGAGATGAAATAATATTACATAACCATCATACATTGTGGCTGTAACTGCTTGTTGAGGTTGGCTGGATGAAAGTAATTGTTCCTGTTGTCATTTGCTCAGTTTAAATAGGCACTGGCTTTGTAGAACTAGTATGCATTAGTGAGTAAGATGGTGTATTTAACTGGACACCTGATATGCACAGAGTATATGTAACTGCTGTAGCTGTCATCTGTAGAGGAAAATGGCTAGTTGCCTGCTGCCATTTGATTATTATTTTGGCTTTGCAGGACTAATCTGATTATGTAAAGCAGCTTGTAATATTTTAATGTATGGAAACTGGAACAAAGATAGAGTACGTTACAGGGGCATCCTCTTTTATCGCAATCAGATGTCTGAATTGTACATAGAAGTGGCTATAACTGCTTGATGTGGATTGCGTGAATGAAAGCAACTGGCCCTGTTGCATTTGCTTAGTTTAACGGTCAACTTTCAAAAATGCGTTACAGAATCCCCAGACATTTAGAACGTTTGGGGGCTTGTGGCCCCCACACACACAAAGGCTATATGAGTAACTTTTTGCATGGGCTTAGTAATTGTCTGTGCTCTGAACCCCACCTATTCTAAAATCACCCTGCTCATAGGTGTATTGTACACAGAAGATCACTGTACTTGTTTGGGAGGTTGGGGACAATATCATTATTTCTTTAACATTCCTCCCAAACCTCAGATAGCATTATATCTTGTGTTGTGGCTAGGGGCAGTGTGGTCATTACATCTTTAACTTTCTTCACAAACTTCAGAGGGGTGCATGACTTGTATAGGAGCACTGTACTGTCTCGAAGTAACAAGTTGGAATCACTGAAATCTTTTTTTTTTTTTCATTTTCCTCATAAACAAGTGTCTGATGCATAAACAAGTGGCTATCTTTTGGGGGAGAGTAAAATAAGTATGCTGTTTATATATGTCTAACAGCAAATATGTTCTGTTTGATTTTCAGTTTTGCTTCAGTCTGACATCAGAAGGGTATAAAGAATGTGGGTGCCTTTTGGGGGGTGTAGATGGTGAAGGTTCATGCTTTATATAAATATAACAGCAGCAAAAGCAGGAAATATGACTGTGGAAATGTTTGCTTTAATTCTAATCCCAATTTAACACCAGAAGAGGATACCCAAAGTGACTTGCTATTTTAAGGTGGGGGTTAGGGGACAGGTTCTTTTCCCAGATAATGAGGTATGTATCCCCAGAAGCATTTGTCTTCTCAATTTATTGTGAACTGGTGTTTCCTTAGCTTTGAACATTAAAAGGTGGATATAACTTGTTTCTTCCTTGAAATAAAAAACTTGGGATTGAGTTTATTTTCTTTACAAGATTTTTGTTCAGGCCATCATTTTATCAAAGGGTTGGAAAAAAGTTCTAAAATGCTCCTCAGAAAATCTATAATCCCATGTCTTCCAATTGCCTGTCAGCCCCAAACTCCCAGTTTAATTTAGTTATTACATTGTAATTTTGGTCGGTTAAGATATGCTGAAAGGAGCAGGAAAAAGCAACACTTGAGAGTAAGACTAAATTTCTTCCTTTGATTATAGTTTTTCTTCAGTAAATCACTGTATGGCAAAGGTTGTTAAAAAATGATAAAATGCACCTCAGAGCATCTGGAACCCCCGTAACTTCTAGCAGGCCCCGGACCCCTGCTTAATATAGTTATTTCCACTTCAGAAAGTACAGTGTAATCTTGGTCAGATAGCATGTGCTGGAGGGAGCAGGAAAAAGCAAAGCTGGCAAGTAAGACAAAATGTTTTCCTTTGATCATAATTTTTCCTTCAGACAATGACTGGATACCAAAGGTAGTTCAAAAAATCTCACAAATACGCCTCCGGGCATCTAGAACCCCTATGGCTTCTGGGGGCTGCAAGGGAACCAGACCCCTGGCTTAATGCAATTGTTTCTTCCACAGTTGTCAGAGTGTAGTCTTGCTTAGAAAAAACATGTTAGATGAATGAATGAATGAATGAATGAATGAATGAATAACTGCTGGAAAAAAACTGAACAGTAAGATACACTGAGAAAGGAAAAAAGTAATCTTGAGCGTGAGTAGTCCCAGAGGGCTTGGGCAGTGGGGGTGGGGTGCTGTGGAGCCTTTCCTCGTAGTGCATCAGTTTAGCTAAGGCCAGCCCTACAAACAGTGGTGATACCAATAACATCTGTGAAATGATAGCCAACATTATCAGTATCAGAAACTTCAGTCTGATGGGTGCCAAGTGACACCTGCTACTCCATTCTTACAGGAGTCAATACAAGTGATACCAAAAATACTAATCTGATGGGAACCAAGAGTAGTGATACTTTGAGCAGCATTATAATACTAGCTACAAGTACTGATACCAGTAATGTCATTGTAATATGAGCTAACAGTAGTGATACAGTTTAGTGAGCCAGTGTAATGGGATGTAACAGTAATGATAGCAGTGACATCAGTTTTACAGGAGTCAACAGTGTTAATCTCAGTAATATAGTCTGATGGGAGTCAGCAGTACTACCAGTCTAACAGCATCAGCGTTAATTTTTTGTTAGGGGATTTAATTTTCCCCTGCTGTTTGCTGAGCCTACTCTCGCCGTGTTGGCTCACATGCTGCCCCTTCATGGAGAGCCAGCTGGGGGGGGGGGGGCTATCATTAGGGTAGTAACTTTTAGTTTTTTTTTTTTTTAATAAACCCTAGTCCCTTGCACATGCTTGAAGTATCTAAGTGGTCCGTGTTCAAAGAGCCTTTGCAAAGTATGTCCATGCCTCCATGTGTGCATAATCAAATGGCCCTGTTCTCCTTGTAAATAGCACCACCACCATATGATCTCTGGTCTATAGCAAAGATACTTTAGCGGTAAGTGTGTCCAGGCCCACAACCTTGTCTCCTTCGAAGAGCGGTGAGTCAGCTTACTTGCATTGTTCTTATCACTCACACCAACTCATACAGCTGCATGTGCACTAACTGAACACAGTTATCCAATAGTGTAATTAAAGCTTTATCCCTCTGTGCCAATGGAGCTAGAAGGAGTCAGCATTATTGATTTCAGTAGCACAACGCCAAGTCAGCCTAGAATTATACAAGACATGCTTATTTTCCATTCTAGATCCATGCACTGAATTTCTTCATCTTGTCAAAGTGATGTCAACATCAAAATATATAAACAGTAATTGTAGTTTTCTCATAACATACAATATGCTGGCAACAACCATAAACCTTCTTCTGCTTCCATCTTTACTTAGGTGAAAAATGATCCTTCATAGAAGGGAACACATAGTTAATGCCTTTACAAAGCTTAAGAAGTTTTCATTTCAGCCGACACTAAAGTCACATATTCCCTTGCGGCAGGGTGTCAAACAAAAGCCTTGCTTATTTACAAGGCTATACAGCTATAGCAGTCATCCTGCCAAGAGTACACAAGAATTTGCTGCTATTGCAAGACTTCCTTCAGTTTTTCATGTACAGTCAAACTTTACATCCCCAGTTTTTAAAAGCGGTGTTCTTTTCTTTAGCATTTTGGAAGCCAGGAATGCTTTTGAGACCCATAGACAGAATCACAGTAGCCCCCTTTTTCAGAATAGTCCCAGCTAGAAAAACTCCAATGTAATTCAAGTATAGATTACACCATGTATAGATAGTTAAATGTGTACTGGATTATTATATTTATTTTGGGTCATATGAATCATTATTGAGAGGTCTTGCAAGTACTGAGTGAATAGGCCAATCCCTGAATGACAACTGCATTAGTGAACAAAAAATGTATAGGAAGTATTGACAAGGATATGGTTAGCCAGGCAAGTAATCCACATTAACGGTCTGATGACTAGGAAACACAAATGTTTAACAGTACACTCACTGATATCAAATTGTTGGCAGTTGTTTTAAAAATGCATAGAGGACACAGCAGAAGCAGTATGACTTGCTGATCAAAAATTTCAGATGAGCATTTTCATAGAAAGAAACTTTCAGTCCTAAGAGTTCAGATTACTAAACAGAGGTGTAATTTAAAATTTAGATACTGCAGCTGCAGCCCCTGTGGTTCGCTAATCTACACCTTTTTGTTTCTTTTAACCCTAAGACTGAAGTTTTCCCAACATTTTCATAAATTAATATCAGCTAAGAAGATGGTTTTGTTTGTTTTTATCCTGCCAGTGTAGATCGTTGTTGTCATAATGATTCTGGCTACAGTGCTGCTGTGAAAGTTTTCATAAGGGAAAGTGTTCTTGAAATTAACACCTTTATTTGAAATGTACAATCACCTTTATTGTGGGGAATAGTCCAGCACAGAAAAGAGAATCCCTACAAGCCTGGTCATTAAATATGCTGAGCTGCATCTTGGAACCAAACTACAAACCTTGGGGTTTTGTAGCATCTGTCTTAGTAAAATAGGAACTATAATGCAATTGCTAATACCCACCCTCATGCAAAGCTGGAGAGTAAATTATTTTAATGATGTTAGGATGCTTGGGTGCCACTTTTTTTAACTTGCAGGGGAAGTATGTCTCAGATGTAGGGTAGGTTTTTGATAGTGATTTGTCAATTCCACTCGTTTTATTTATGTGCTGATGGAAATTTAAACTCCTGTTTTCTGGTATTAGTGGAGCTGCTTGACACGCAAAGGTGCAGGGGATCAAGGAGGATGGGGTTACTATTGGTGCAGAATGGAAGACCTGTTTTGTCTGCATTAAAGCTGGAAACTAATTGCCTGTAGAGGTGTCTGACTGTAGATAATACATTGTCCAAGACTGCCTGGTTGCATTTAAAGAACTTGTGTTTATATTCTTCAAGAAGCATGCCTGCATTTTAGAAGGGATTTGTAGTGCAGCTTGCTGATAAAGTTCACAATTTCACAATAACCACTCTGTAGATGAGTTTCTGAAGAGATGTTTTTTTCATAATACCTTTGTCCCTTTCCACCTCTGTCCATCAACCCCCTATCATTTTGCCCAGCTGCATTCCCCACAACGTCTCTGCCATTCGTTGGTAGCTGATGTTGGGAGTCATGATAATGACTATCTTGTTGTTAGACTAGGAAGTAACATTTGCTCATTGTGAGGAGAGTTGAAAAATCGACAATACAGATGGAACATTATGGTGAGTACATAACTTCTTTTTTTTACCCTTCACAGAGGCAGGTGACTGCTCACATTGCTGAAGAAGAGCCTGCTGCATTGTTTCAGTAGTGTATATGTGTTTCTTGGCAGGCTAATTATCCACCCTCATTCCATTGCCTGCTGTTTGCAGTACCACCCAAACTTTCTTGTGCAGTAGCTGCACAGAAAGACTGAACTGCCTGACTACTTCTGGATGGGCAAAATGACCTCAGCTACTCACTCCTATTCCCCCCTCCTGGCTCTCACCTTTAGTACCCAGATTCACTAATCAAGCTCTGGTCACTGGAACTGTATTTCATTCCTCTGCTCCATGTCTTGCAAGACATATTCCATGTTTCTTTCAGGCCATGCTTCTCTTTGTATGATTGTAGATTGGGGGGGGGGGGTCCATATATGCTGAATTATAATTAACTCACCCTAGTAATACTTTGCCTTTATGGTAGGGTAACAGTCACAGATATAGCTTTCTCCCTCTCTCATCACCTTACTGTATTTATGGAGTCATTTTTTCGCAGTTAAGACCATAGTGGAAAAATAGGGTCTATATTAGAACATCGAAGTTTTACAACTTCGAATGTTCTAATACCGACCCCTATTCAACGAACACTGACAACATCAAACATGCAGAACAGCGAATTGTTTCCTAGGGAAAAAATTTGCTGTTCCGAAACACATACACACAACATAAGCACACCAAACAAACAGCAATCCACACACATACACCTAAAATCTTACATCTAACCCTACACTAAACTTTACATAAACCACTAACTATCCACTTACCTTAACCCAAACCCTAACCCTAAGGTCCATCACTATCGCACCCTCACCCGCACCCTAACCCTAACTCACCTAACCTGCCCTAACCCTCACGTCCACACAATCGCACACTTACCTGAACCCGACCCTTAACGTTCCACCACAGTGCTGAAAATAGCGAAGCAACAGAAACGGACTACCAAATTCTTTCCCTAGGAAAAAATTTGGTTTTCTGCAGCTTCGCTGTTTTCAGCGTTCGCTGAATAGGGGTCGATATTAGAACATTCGAAGTTGTGAAACTTTGATGTTCTAATATAGACCCAGAAAAATACAGTATGACTTGCAGAAAATACTGAGGTGTTAGTAAGTTAACAATGGATAACACTAATAAACAGACACAACTGTTACAGATAACTATATACACACATCAAATAACATACAGGGAAACTTACTTGTTTAATTTACTGATCATCAAGCAGATTTGATACATTTCTGAGATTTTTTGCTTTTGCAAATGCTGTTGCAGCTAACAGATACAAGTATTTCTCCATCAGTCAGCTCAGCTAAAAAATGCACAAGTTATACTGTGCTTACAGATACTGTGGTTGGGAGGGTGGCCTAATGGTTCAGATGTTTGCCTTACAAACACAAGGTGCAGGGTTTGAATCTCACAAGGGATAATTGGCTATGCTTAAAATGGCTCACAAGGGCAGTTAGCTTAGTACTAATCTATGAACCTATGAACAATTATATATACCACTAGATAATTAACAACCAGCACAGGCAGAACTAATAATTTGTATCTGGGGCAGCTAAAGTAGTAGCAGTACAGCATATGAAGCAGCAGCAAGTACCTGGGCCTCCACTATGTCCATGTCAGAGTCCATTATACAGTCTAGGGTGTGGAGGCCATCAGACACCCAAACACTCTAAAGCTTTTAGGGGTGGGAAGCTTGGGAGGTTGGGATAATGGTTAAGATGTTTACTTACAGACACAAAATACAGGGTTTGATTTTCACCTTTAGGAAGCATGGCTAGGTTTGAAAAGATCCCTTAGAGTCATTGGCCTAGTAATCACCCATTAACGTATGAAAGGCTGAATGTTCTGTAATGTAGTTTATGCCATATTTTTGAAAGATGATTACTTGTTAACTGCATTTTTCTGCTGCCCAGAAGAGTTGTGTATGTGACCAACATTATTGTGTGCCTGCACAGATATAAAAAAAACAGTGAGATTTTTACAAACACACACTTTATGTTCACCTTAAGAGAAACTGGAGAAATGCCACCTACTGCTTGTCTTTGAAGTGCTGGAGGAAAACCAGTGCATATAAATAGATACACATAGAGACAAGGAGGGCATACAGGCTCCACATAGAAAAAGCCATAGTCAAGAACTCAACTAGAGCAAAGTACTGTGAAATGGTAGCAATGAACTGTTGACCTGAAGTTGTTTTCATTTGTCTTAAACCTATGGGACTCTGATCCATCACAGATCCGAATTGGTCATATACTCAAGCATCGGATCCAAAGTCCAAGCTCCTCCCCTACCCATAATGCCCCTCTGTCTCCCTCCTCCCCTCAGATCTCATTTGGCACTCAATTTGAACAGCACAGGTTTTCCATTCCTCCAAGCTCCAGAGTTGTAGGTGTTCTTTTTGGTTATTCTCTTTTATTTTCTAACTTTCTACCTCCCTACCTTCTTTTCGCGCATCTGGGATGTCGGTAAACTCTATCCAAAAGAAAAAAGAAGTCTACTTCCTTTCTTTTGTGTGTGTGTGTGTGTGTGTGTGTGTGTGTGTGTGTGTGTGTGCATGTGTGTGTGTGCATGCGTGTGTGTGTGTGTGTGTGTGTGTGTGTGTGTGTGTGTTTCCTGCCATGTCAGATAATCCTATGCCAGGTATCGGGAGTGTGGGCATAAGTTACCTCCCTCCAATGCCCACACTCTGTGCCTTGTCTGTTTGGGAGTCGCCCATTAAGATTCCTCCTGCTCAATATGCACTTTGATTGACAGGAGGAACAAACTTATTTTAAAGGGTCTTCGCTCGCCTGTCACCGAGGCTTCTTATTATTATTATTCTGCCTCGGATTCTGGGACTCAACCTCCTGCTAAGAAGCCCAGGGATGGAGAGAAAGTATTCTCTAAAGAGCTGGATCGGCATAGGAAGAGGTCTCCAGAGCGCTCTTCCTCAGCCAAGCCCCCATCTAAGTCCCACCAGGATCTGAGCTAGAGCTCCAGTCTCCTCATGTTTCCCCAGAGCCAGAGATTTCTCTGGCTCAGTCCCATGCCATCACCTCTTCTCTGTGCCATTCTTGGCCAGGGTCGGTAGCCACTTCAGTCTGGTCCAGTCGGAGTCTGTCTGAAGCTGAGGTGGACAGGATGGTGTTAAAATTCCTTCGGGCCCAGATTTAGCTGGGAGTCTTGCCTGTTCCACCCCCTGCTGGTGCTGGAAGCATGCAGTCTGCCTTTCTCCCTATCTCTCCTCTGATCTGACCATCGGTTTCAGAGTCCTTTGGTCTGTGGTTTCTGGATGTTGAGAGCTTGGCATCACTGATCCCTGGTACCTCGACATCGACCATTGCTTTGAGTGGCTCAGCTCCAGCGTTCTCAGAGTGGACAGACACTCTGACCTGTAGCCTCTGTGTTGGGTCCGAGGGATGACATCAACATTGAGGTTCTCAGGGTTGTCCTTTCCCCTCGGGGCTTCTGTGCCAAGAAGCTCGGCTCTGGCTCCCCCCTCTGCATAAGGACAGCAGATCCAGCCACAGACCCGACCATTCTTCCTTTGGGGGTCCACTCGCCTTCTGCATTAGAGGTGGTGGATAGGGTCCTCTTGGCTCCGTAGATACCCTTGACACACTCATCCTCAGATTCTGCCCCAGCTCCCTCTTTTTCTGGAACAGAATCTTCTGTCCTACCCCCTCAGGGACAGCCTGCTGCCAGTTCGCACCAGGAGGTTCTGATGATGGTACTCCCCAAGTCCTCCCTGGAGCTTCCCCCAAGGAACTCCCTCAGAAGCATACGTGCAAGGCACTTAGACTCCCCATCAGAGTCTCTCACTGATGATACTGACTTGGAGGAAAGGGCGGGCTCCCCCCAATCACCCCCAGAGGATGTCTCCTTTGGGGACATCATGGCAGTCCTGCGCCAATGTGGCAGGTGGTCCACCCTCAAGCCCAATCCTGACAAGTCGATATTCCTGGAGGCATTTGGCACAAGCCCATCTACCTCCTGGGTGTCCCTTTCTGTGGATCCTTTAGTGGATCTTATTTCTTCTGGGACATGGAACTGGACACAGTTGAGCCTATCCTGAGGTGCCTGGATAAGGTTCTAAGAACCCCATTGCCCAATGGGGCCCCAGTCAATGCCATGGGGGTTGTGGCAGCCACCAAGAAGGAGCTGGCTCAGGAGAGCTCTTTGGTCCACCCTCCAGACGGAGTCTCGGGCAATCAATAATTTTGGGAAGCAGGCCTATGCTTTAGCCACTTTTGCCTTATGTGTGCTGAATTACCTGGCACAAGCCATCAGACTGCAGAGGGACCTGGTCAAGGAGGTTGCTGAGTTTGCCCCAGGGTCCATGTCAGCAGAGGAGAAGAAGGTCTTCTCCTCCCATATGGCCACCCTCACTTCTATTTCGAATATGTCCATGAGGCTTCTCTCACATGCTACCAAGGGTGCCTCAAGGGCTGCAGGGATGGGCGTGGCCATCAGGCGACATGCCTGGCTCCACCTTTGTGCTTTTTGGAGCCCTTCAAGTCAACTTTCATCAACACTCCTTTTGACGGTTCCACCTTGTTTGGAAAAACAGTTCATGATACATTAACCCAGAGCAAGAAGGATGGGATGACATTGTCTGCCATTAGGATCCATTTCTCCACTCCACAGAGATCCTTTTCAAGGAATCAGCATGTGAGTCGAGAAGACATGGGTTCTGAAAGTCTCATGGTTCTTCCCAAGATGTTCAGGATACGTCTTCCCCCAGGGGCATAGAGGGATATAACAGGCACTGGCCTTGTGGCAGAGGGGGACCAAAGAACCATCAGTCTCGGGAAGACGCACCATTTTAGCAATCCTGAGTTACTGTCCAACTGCTCATCTCCGGAGGCAGTCGGGGGGGGGTGCATTTCTCTGCACCCAACAGCCTAGGAGTCCATTACAATGATCGTTTGGTACTGCATATCATATCCAGACATGACTCTATCCCCTTTATTCATTCCCCTGCACCACCCAGACATCTCCCAGATGTTCCTTTCAATCAACAGGAAGAGGCAGCCACAGAAATTGCCAGGCTGTTTGCAAAACGAGTCATCCAGCCCATCCCCCCAGACCAATCTGGATCAGGAATTTATTCCAGGTTCTTTTTGGTGCCAAAGAAAATGGAGAATTACAACACATTCTGGATCTGTCATATCTGAACGTGTCCATTGCCAAGACAAAGTTTCGGATGGTCACCCTTCAGTCCATTCTGCCCTTCCTGCAGATGAATGAATGGATGTGCTCGGTAGACCTGCAGGGTGCATACTACCACATCAAGATGGACAGGCACTTCCAGCTGGGAGCCAATCATTTTCAGTTCAGACTACTCCACTTTGGACTCATTACTACCCCCTGGTGTTTACCAAAGTAATGGCAGTAGTGGTGGCTCATCTGCAACTACAGGGATTTCAAATCTTCCCCTGCCTGGATGATTGTTTCCTCTTCGCTTCCTCCAGGTATCAGCTAATGCAGACCAGGGATTAATTACCTTCTTCATCTAGCCCTATCCCTGGGTATTACCATGAATCTCACCAAGCCCCAACTGGCACCAGTTCAGGTGTTAGATTTCATAGGGGTCCGAGTAGACAGTATACAAGGCAAAGTTTTTCTACCTCCAGACAGACTGTCTTCACTCTGCCATCATGTACAGGACATTCTTCTAGCCCACTTCCCCATGGTGGGCTTAGTTCTTTGTGCGTTGGGGCTCATGGTGGCCATGATTAACCTTGTCCCAACTGCATGCCTTCACATGAGGGTACTGCAGTGGACCTTAGTGGTTCAATGGTCCCTGCTCGGTATTCCTCTCTCCCATCCTGTTTGACTGTCTTGTGTTTGCAGGGACTCCCTTTTTTGGTGGTTCCAATCCCAGGACCTTCTTCTGGGTTGACAGTTTATTCTTCCCCCTCTCATGACCACGGTGATCTTGGACACCTCCCTGCTTGGGTGGGGGGGCATTTCATGGGAAGGACAGTCTAAGGAATGTGGTCTGCCTTGGAGACCAATCTGCATATCAGTGTCCTGGAGATGAGGGAGGTGCTTTTGGCATTGCAAGCTCTCCATGCCTCTCTTCCTTCGGGGACTGTTGCCATACAGATGGACAATTTGTCAGTGGTCTGGTATATCAACAAATGGGAGGAGCCAGGTCCTATCCCCTTTGCCGTTAGGCCATGGGATTGTGGGAGTGGGCAATCTCCACTGGCCATTTTCTGGTGGCAATGCACATACTGGGAAAGTGCAAAATCCTGGCGGACAGGCTCAGCCGATCTATTCTGATGGCTTATGAATGGAATCCGTCTGTAGTGGAGAAGATCTTTCTTAAGTGGGGTCAGTGCGAAGTGCAACAAGTATTTTGGTCTGATCCTATTCCGGGGGGAATTCTCCAGAGAAGCTCTAGTCCATGCTTGGCCCTCTGGTCTACTTTAGTCTATGTTTGGCCCTCCGGGCTACTTTATGCATATCCTTCTCTTCCCCTTATTCCCAAGCTTATTCTGAAAGCTCAACAGCTGAGGAGTTCAGTTATCCTCATTGCCCCTTTCTGGCCTCATCAAGTTTGGTTCCCACTCTGTGGTCTCATATAGTGTGTCCTCCCTGGACTCTGGATCCGATTTCACACCCATCAGGGGCTCCTCACCTGGATCTAGTCAGCCTAAAGCTCAGTGTGGCTACTCCAATTTCCATGATAGCCAGGACTCCTGGACTTTCTTCTCCTGTTAAGAAGATTTTGATTGGGGCACACAAGACTTCTCCAAGGAAGATCTACTCTAGCAAATGGAAATGTTTTTCGATCTAGGCTTCTCAGCATGACCTGGATCCCTTTACAGCTCCAGTAGCTGTCATTTTCAATTTTTTGGCAGATATTTTTAATCGTGGAGCTAGCTTCTCTTCTGTTAAGGTCCAGTTGGTGGCGATTTTTAACTTCCATGTGGGTGAAAATTTGGCCTCCTTAGCTTCGGCTAAACTTTGTAAGGCCTTTCTGAAAGGTACATTTCTCCAGCCTCCGGTTAAAGACCCCATGCCTCCTTGGGATCTTACCTTTGTTCCCAGGCTTTGGTTTACCCCCTTTCGAGCCAGCTGCCTCAGTAGATTTGCAGTTCTTGTCATGGAAATCTGTATTTTTGGTAGAATTACCTTGGCCAAGAGAGTTTCTGAACTTCAAGCACCATCTATTAAGCCCCCTTACCTCATTTTCCATAAAGACAGGGTATCCTTCAGGACCAATCCTTCTTTCTTGCTAGGTTATTAATTTGCCAGTCTTCTTTCCAAATTTCCAAAATAAAGCAGAGTACAAACTTCACCTTCTCAATGTTTACAGGCAGCTGTGTTTCTGTTTGCATAGAACCAAAAGCTTACATAAATCAGATCAGCTTTTTGTCTCTTTTTCCAAACTCTTTTTGGGGAAGCCTGTCTCTAAGATTACCATTGCTCATTGGATTTCAGAATGCATTTCCTTGGCCTATTGAGCCAAAGGTCTGTCTCTACCAGGACATGTCTGGGTGCATTCTTCCAGGTCAGTCTGCACTTCTGAAGCCTTTTGGTCCAGAGTTTCTCTTGATGATATTTGTTCTGCTGCAACATGGGCCTCATCACATACTTTTATTTCTCATTATAAATTGGATCTTCTTTTCAGGAGTAGGGCATCGTTTGGCTCATCCGTGCTCCAGAATATCCTTCCATGAGGACCTCCCAGGTTTTGTTGTCCCTCAGGTTGAAGATCAAATGAAAACAACAACTTCAGATAAATAAGTTATGTACTTACCATAATGTTCCATCTGAGTTGTTGCTTTTCATTTGTCTTCAACCATCCATCCCTTCTTCCCCCTGCCTCTTTTGGGCTGCATAGCTGACTGGACTGAAGTAACACGAACCCTCTTGATGTTCATCGTGTTTCACTGTTGCAGTCATTACACTTGGGTTATCCTGTTGGCAGCTACCAGCAGTCGGCCTGAATTCCAAAGTCCTAGTCCGGCATCGGTTGCTGTCGCCTCTTCCCTGACGTCAGTGCACCAGGGGTATAAAAGATGCAGCCGATGCCATTTTCTCCAGTCTTTCTTGCCACGCGGTGCCTGAAGCAAAAGCAGTTTGCAAGTGCTGGTCGGCCGACTCTTGAGATTTTCGAAATTGAATTTCAGATCCAAAGTCTTCTATAAAGCTAAGTACCCTGTTGGGGAAACTTTTTTCTTGCTCCAGACCGATGTCAGAAAAAGTTAACAATTGTATTTCTTGTGGGAAGCAAATACCTCATAAGGATTTTCATTCTTACTGTATTCCTTGCCCAGGGCCCTGACCACGACGTTGCTAGTTGTCGGTTTTGTGCTAGATTTAACCAACGCACTATTAAGCGTCGGGACGATTTTGCTTTTCATTACTTTGGCCGAAGGTTTAACTATATAATGCCTTCGGAACAGCCGATGACCGGAGTTCATAAAAAGCGCAAGGAAAAAGAAAAGGACAGGCATCCGAGGTCCAAAACCGATGACGAAGCCTCTTCTAGGCCAGTCGCCAGTTCGTCGGTTCTCAGTGAGGCGCTTTTGCAGCCCCTGACACCCGCTACCTCAGAGCCACAGGCCGCCTCCGACTCCCACGTGGAGACAACTAGGCCTCTGGATACTCAAGGTATTGGGCCTTCGGAAACGAATCCCTCAGATGAGTCCGGAGCCGCTGAGCGGGCATCGGCTTCTGAGGGTGTTGTCAGACCTACACAGCTTTATATCAAGTCAACTTCAGCATCCAAGACAAAGACTAAAACAGTTTTAAAGGCAAGGAAACAAGTACAGCATTCTCCAGGACAGACTTCCATGCCTAAGAAACCGATGCTCAAAATTGCCGAAGACCTAATTACTTTGATCAGGGGTTCCCATCCCCCTCCCAATAAGAGGCCTAGGCAAGACACTGAATATGATTCCTCTGATCAGGTTTCCATTTCCTCTGACTCCTCTTCAGAGGGAGAGCCAAGATTATTCAAATTCTAAGAATTCTCATAAATTTCTATATAAAAACCCTGCTGCTGACCCAGAAACTATTTCTCAGAGTCCCAAAGGGGTCAAGGCTGCTACTGCAAAAAACCCTGTCCCCTCAGATAGAGATTCTAGGGCACTGGACAGATGGGGGAAAAAGTTTACACTTCTGCTACCTTGGCTGTAAGGGCTTAAATTGTCAGTTTCATATGCTTAAATATCAACAATACTTAATGTCTCTGCTAAAATAGAAAATGTTGACAAATTCTGATTGTTCTGAGAACAAGGAAATGCAGGATTTATTGCATGCAGCTGAACAAGTGGGAAAACATACTTTGCAATGTGGTTATGATTCACTGGAGGCCTCTTGCAGGGCCGCTGTATCAGGTTCTGTCATTAGAAGGCATGCTTAGTTAAAGGAACAGACTCTGCCTGATCATGTTAAAGCAAAATTATTGGATGCTCCATTACAGCATGATACTTTGTTTGGTGTTAAGGCAGAAGAGGTGTTGAAGAAAATGGAGGATAAAGCTAAATCTATGCAGACAATGAAGGATTTCTTACAGGTACAGCCACCCAGATTTAGCAAGAACTGGCCTTCTAAAAATTGGTCCTTTCCCATGTCAGACAGGCCACAAAGAGGCAGATGTAGACACCCTAGAGGCAGACAACAGCCCCAGGGCTCATACAGGCCCAAACAATGGGGTGCTTCTACCTCCAAAAGCGGAGAAGACAAATCACAGCCATATAGGAAACAGTCTCAATGACTTCCCCTCTGCCAATGCCAAGCATTTATCTTTTGGCAGCATGCTTAGGGGGAAAGCTAGCACTTTTTTCACAAAATTGGCACATGATCACCCAGGACAAATGGGTCTTAAATATAGTCTCTCAGGGCTACAGGTTCCACTTTCACACCCTTCCAAAGGCAAAAGGTATGCCAGACCTGCCACACAATCAATGGGCAGAGGCACAAAAACAAGTTTCATCTCTCATGGACATGACGGCTATTCAGCCAGTGCCACAACAAGAGCAGGGACAAGGATTTTACTCAAGACTTTTCTTAGTACCAAGAAAGGACAAAGCATGGAGACCAATTCTGGACCTGTCTATTCTAAATACTTTTCTGGACGTTCCGAAATTCAAAATGTTGACTCTGCAGCAGCTTCTGACCATGCTGGGGAAGAAGGCTTGGCTTGTAACTTTGGACCTCAAAGAGGCATACCTGCATGTCCCAATCAGACAATCTTGCAGAAGATACCTCAGATTCACAGCTGGCTCAATGCACTACCAATTCTCTGCACTGCCCTTTGGCTTATCTACTGCACCCAGGGTCTTCACAAAATGCCTGGCACCAGTAATTGCATTTTGCAGACAAAGAGGAATTCAAATATATGTCTACTTGGACTGCCTTATCCAAGCAGAGACCAAAGACATTCTACTAAAGCATCTGGCATTTGTAAAAAGATTACTAATTTGCCTAGGGCACACACTAAACGAAAATAAATCAAAACTAGTACCCTCTCAAGAGATAATATTCTTGGGTGCAAGCTTAAATACAACTGCCCAGATGGCTTATCTCATGCCAGACAAACAAAGGCAACTGACTTCTTACTTCAAAAGCATGGCAACAAAGACCCAGTTATCTGCAAGAAAAATTCTACAGGCTCTGGGCTACATGGCCTCCTGCATTCTGCTAATTCCATATGCAAGACTGCATATGAGGAAACTACAATGGTATCTAAAAAGTGTTTGGACTCAACATTGCCACAGCCTGGAATCATTAATTTCACTCATTCCCTACCTGCAACAGGAGTTTTGATGGTGGGCACAGGCCTGTCACCACAACAAGGGACAGCCATTCACTTTACCCACAGCCAGGCAGACACTAACAACAGATGCATCAGATTATGCCTGGGGGGCCCACATGGCAGGAAAATGTATTCAGGGCACATGGCCTCCAAGCCAAAGGCATCTTCACATCAATCAAAAAGAGATGCTAGCTGTACAAAATGCCCTGACAGCCTTCAAGGACCTACTTCATCCAGGACAGCTGCTGATAAAGATGGACAGCACCACAGTTATGTGGTACATAAACAAGCAGGGGGGCACCCATTCCTACCCCCTCTGCAGACAAGCCATGATTTTGACAAGCCATGATTTTGTGGAACACAGCATTGACTTACCAAGCACAATTCCTGCCAGAAAAAACAAATGCTCTGGTAGACGAACTAAGCAGAAACCTCATGGATCCTCACGAGTGGAAACTAGATCCACAAATCTTCAGCATGATAACAAATGGGGATGCCCAGACATAGATATTTTTGCCTCCCCTCACAACTGCCAACTTCAGAGATTCTGCACAAGGACTTATCACAAACAAGCATGGAAAGTGGATGTTTTGTCATTCAGCTGGAACAACCTTACAGTATATGCCTTTCCTCCACTGCCTCTCCTCCCCAAGGTACTCCTGAAGGTCAGACAAGAGAAGCCACAAATGATACTGATTGCCCCGGATTGGCCATGCCAACACTGGTACCCAATCCTAAGGAGCTTGTCTCAAGGCCCAGCCTGGACATTGCCTCAAATTCCTCATTTACTGACCCAACAAAACAATCAGATCCTGCACAGCCAACTCAGAACCCTAAATCTAGCTGTATGGCAGATAGTGTAACCATTCAGAATACACCTCTCTCTAAAGCGGTTATGGATGTTATTTTGGAGGCCAGGAGGCCCAGTACCAGAAATTCTAATGCAGAAAAATGGAAGAGATTCTTTGCTTGGAACCAGGCACAAGGAATTGACACGCTTGTCCCAAATATTCCTCAGATTTTACAATACCTAACTGAGATGCTGGACAAAGGCCTATCCTTCTCATCAATTAAGATCCATGCCTCTGCCATTTCAGCTCATTACAATACAGACCCACCTATTTTTTCGCATCCATTGCTTAGGCAGTTCCTCAGGGGGGCCAAAAACATAAGACCTCCAAGGAGAGCACCAATACCTGCATGGGACCTCAATTTTGTCTTGGAAAAACTCACACTGCCTCCTTTTGAGACAGCCAATACAGCTGAGATAAAATTCTTATCATGGAAAACAGCTCTGCTCCTAGCAATAACTTCAGCAAGAAGATTCTCAGAGTTGCAGGCATTAATGGCTGTGGAACCTTTTATTATCTTCCATCCAAACAGGGCTTCTATAAGGACAAACCCAACATTTATGCCTAAGGTAGTGTCCAGTCTGGCTCTTAACCAAACCATTCATTTGCCTACCTTTTACCCAAACCCACAGAATAAAGGGGAGAGACTTCTGCATTCTTTGGACATACACAGACAACTACGCTTCTACTTGGACAAAACTAAAGCTTTCAGAAAGACTGAGCAACTTTTAGTGGCATATGCTGCAGGATCACAAGGAAAGGCTATCTCAAAGCAGACTATTTCAAAATGGATAGGACACTGCATTCATTTCTGCTACTCACAACATGGCAAATCAGTGCCTAAGGGCATTAGACCACATTCTACCAGGGAAGCAGCCACCTCAGCAGCCTTCCTCAGAGGAGTACCAACCCAAGGATATTTTGGAGGCTGCAACTTGGACTTCTGTGCACACTTTTACTAAGCACTACCACTTACCTCTTTACTCTAAATCCAGAGCAGGCTTTGCCACTGCAGTTCTGCAGGGCCTTATAGCCACTCCTAATTCTGTTTAGACCCAGCCGCCCAACCTCAGTTTTGGGATTCAACCCAAGTGTAATGACTGCAACAGTGAAACACGATGAACATAGTACAATTGTGTACCTACCATAAATGTAGATGTTTGAGTGTATTCACTGTTGCAGTCCAGGTTTCCCACCCACCATCCCCCTTTCTTTGCGGGGACTTATCTGTACTTCTCTATCCTATACAACCTATGTGGTGTATTTGCTTGTAGATGAAGGTATTTTTTACTTCAGTGCATGTTTTTATAAGCAATGTTTTTTGGCCTACCCTTTTGTGGGCACCTGACATCTGGGGCAAGAAAAAACTGGAGAAAATGGCGTCGGCTGCATCTTTTATACCCCTGGCGCACTGACGTCAGGGAAGGGGCGACAGCAACCAACGCCGGACCAGGACTTTGGAATTCAGGCTGACTGTGGGTAGCCTGCCAGCAGGATAACCCATGTGTAATGACTGCAACAATGAATACACTCGAACATCTACATTTATGGTAGGTACACAACTATACTTTCTATCCAGCTTTCAGTAGGTGGACTTTTATGCAGTTATACTAGGTTTCATAGACCTTTTGGCCTTTTAGATTGGTGCTGTTTTCTGCAACAAACTCGATCTGAGGGGAGGACGGGAAGAGGGGAGCATTATGGGTAGAGGAGGAGCTTAGACTTTGGATCCGATGCTGGAGTATATGGCCGAGTCCGATCTGTGCCAGATCCGAATCCCTCAGGTTGAAGACAAATGAAATGCAGCAACTCAGATAGAACGTTATGGTAAGTACATCATTTATTTTTTTCACACACATCCTCTTCCCTCTAAACCAGCAAAGATAGCCACATATGTGCAAGGCATTAATTTGTGATGGTAAGTGATAGTACACTGCAACCATGCCCCCCTCCCCCACAGCAGAAATCATGGTAGAGTAGGATAGAGTTTGGCACACAACATGGAGCCTAGAGTTTTGCAGGGATTAAAGCTTTATTATAGTAGAAAAGAATATGACTTAAGATGGTTATTTGCAAACTTTGCAGTTAGTGTAGTAAGTGGGAGATAGTACTCAAATTCTGTGATTGTCTACTTCATTTGCTAGGGAAGTTCTGTCCTGATACACACACGCGCACACACACACACACACACACACACACACACACATATACACATATACATACATTTATATATATATATATATATATATATATATATATATACACGCGCATACACACACACACACGTAAAAAGAGAGATTTTTTTGTTCACTCCTCTTCCTTGCAGGAGCAAGCATGATGGCCCCTCTACTTGTACCTAATATGCCTAATTAGAAAAGATTTCAAGACAAACCAAACAGAGATTCTAAATCTGGGAGGCTTCTCTGCCCAGAAAAGACAGCCTGGCTACTTCCTCTCCCACTGTCCGAAAGACTCACTTCTTCTATAGGAAAGTGGCAGCTCATTACCACAGACAAATGGGTCCTCTGTATTATTCAGTATGATAACATAATAACTTTTGATTTCCTGCATCCAATGTGAGTTATTTGGCAATCCAGCAGCTGAAATATGGGTTTAATCACAGTGTATTTTGCTTTTCTATTATGCCTGAGTGGGACATTGTGTCAAAAGCTTTGGCCAGGTCGAGGTTTGCAGTGTTTACTGTTTTGCCTTCATCTGTTGCTTGTTGACCTTTCCAAAAAGTTCACCAGGTTGAATAAGCATGATCTGCCCTTGCCAAATCCAAACTGAGATGAGTCTGTTGAGCGGAGGTTCCCTATGTCCTGATTGATTAGTTACTGAAGTAGGCTTTGCATATGAGGCTAGTCAGACTTATGGCTCTGTAATTACCTGGGTCTGTGGAATGCCCTCCCCTTATGCAGAGAAATGACTGTAGGTGGTCTCCATTCACTTGGTACAAAATTTGAATGGAGGCTAAAACTGAACAGTGTTGTTATGGGTGTGGATAAATCATGCTTCTTGTTATTTAAGATGCATCTAAGGATATTGTCAGGACCCATCAGTGCAGTATTTTTTTGCTTTTGATAGCACTTTTAGGACTAGGTCTTCTGTGATGGCTGGAGGTGAGACAGTTAAAGGTATACCTTGAGGGATGGACAGAGGGGAAAAAGGGGTAAAGTTAGAGCAACATTTATTGGCCAGTAAGTTCACTGTATCTTTAGCTTCAGTGTGGGTAACATTGTCCACAATCAGCTCAGTGCATTGCTGCATTGTGCTTTTGAAAATGCGAACATAACTAAAAAAAGGTCTTTTGATTGTCTTTGTCATGGGTAGCTATTTTAGCCTCAAACTTGGCTTTGGTTGATTTTATTAAGCTCTTGAGTTGTTTGTTTATTTCATTGATAAAGCTCTAACATTCTAATAATTACTCTTCTTACTTGTGAAAATTCTTTTCCTTTTATTGTAAAGCTTGTTGATGTTATGTTTCTACATTGTAGGTTTGTTTCTGCATTTTGCCCTGCACTTGTTCCTGTATGGTACAGCTGCATCTGCGCAACTGTTTACATGCTGTTACAGTGTGGTGGTGCATGTTTCTGCATATTCACTGGTGTTAACTGAGTCTGACAGGGGATTGAAACTTGTCAATGTATCACTTAGGAGTTAGTAGTTTATCTTAAAGCAATTTCAAAGGGTATCTTGGGTGGAAGCGATTTCTGTTTTCAGTTTTGTTTCAAAGGAGACTGCTTTATGGTCAGACCTAACAAGTGATGAAGATATACAAGGGATGGTGCACGATACTCCCATATTAGTAAGTACAAGATCCAAGATTATTCTCTGTAGTGGGTACTCTGAGTAAGTGTTCCAGGGCATTTGTATTGACAACGTCCAGGAATCTTTTTGGTTGTGCAGTAGTGGTAGTGTAGGTTTCCCAGTTTGTAGCGGAATAGTTTAGATCACCTAGAAACATGGTATTTGGTTTAATACTGAGTGATTCTAGTTCCTATAGACAGATGTGACTTAGTTGTGTTTATAGAGGGAGTTCTGTAGTTAACTAATACATAGTACTTGACCATTCTAATGGTTATTTAGATGTGAAGAAACTTGAGTGTATCAAGCTGTTTTACCAGCCTTAATGTCTCTTCTAGATGAAGACACCTCCTGTGCAGTAGCTGGTCTGTCTGTGTGGAAGGTGTTAGAACCCTGCACAGATGGAGTGCTCTTTGCTATTTTAAACCATCTTAATCACTCCACATGTCAGTGTCCACTAGGTTGAGAAGGACTTGCAGGGAGTAAGGTAGTTTGAAGTCCCAGAAACATTGGTAGAATTAGTACAAGGACCCAATGACTCAAGTACAAACCATGTTTGGTCTCACAGAGGGGTTCCCAGTGGGACTGGGTGTACATCAGGGTTCAGCTCTGAGCCCACTGCTGTTCATACTGGTGATGGACTACATTAGCAAATAGGTTGGAGGGGACGGATCAACAAAGCTGCTGTATACAGACGATGTGGCAGTACAGGCAGACTCTGAGCTAGAACTTCAGCAAAGGATAGGAGAATGGATTTCAAATCTGAAGGCATATGGGATGAAACTAAGCACAGATAAGATGGTGGTAATGGCAGCAAATTGGGGAAATCAGAAGAAGCTGAGAATAGAGATAGAAGGGAGGGTAGTGGAATAGGTAAACAGCTTCAAGTATCTGGGAGGGGTAGTTGACGAGAAGGGTAGTCTGAATGAAGAGGTCAAAACTAGAATCAGAGGGGCTGCAGCCAACTGGCATATCAGGTGTAATCTATGACAGAAGAATGCCAAAGAAGCTGAAAAGTAAGGTGTACAAGACAGTGGTGTGACCAGTACTACTGTATGATACAGAAACCTGGGCAGTAAAGGCAGAACAGTTGAAGAAGCTAGAGGTGATGGAAATGAAGTGCCTGAGAAAGATGGTAGGATGCACACTGTGGGACAGATGAAGAAATAAGGACATAAGAGCAGAAGCCAAAGTAGCTCCAATTGCAGAAAAGATCAAAGAGAACAGATTACGGTGGTTTGGACACGTGTAGAAAAGCAGAAGACAATCTGGTGAGGAAGATTTGTGATGGACAGGAAGAAGGTGAGAGGAAGCGAGGATGTCCAGCAAAGAAGTGGATGGATTGTGTGAAAGAAGATCTGCGACAGTCAGGCATGAGTGTTGAAGAAGGCAGGAGTATGGCACTGAATCGAGATAGTTGGCAACAGTCAACACAGTACCCCCACCCCATGTAGAAAAATGGGGAAAAGGGGGCTGATGATGATGATGATGATTGCCTAAAAAAGGTACTATGGGGTTGGACAATGGCTTTGCCAATAATCGAAACCCCAGAGGGGACAAATGCAAGTCAACCACAGTGAAGCAACATGTTCTGTCAGTCATTTCCTCCCAGGCTGACAAATATTGCCCCCTGCTTTGAATAACCCCCAAAACTAAGTCACTTATTGAAGTCATTAATTTTTTGCTCTTATCCTGAGTTATCCTTGGAGAAGGTAGAATGTAGTTCAAAGCTAGGTGCCTACCTGCCTTGTACTCATAGTCCAAAACCTCCATCATATCTCTCTGCATATAGTCCAGGGAAGTATGGACACTGTACGTCATTGACACTGGCATGAACTATGACAGAGTCATATTGGTACTTGTTGTTCAAGAACTTGAATTTATGAGTGATCTGATGGATCCTAGCACCAGACAAGCAACTGACCATCACTGTTTCCTTGCTCAGCCTAGTAAGAGACACATCTGTTTGTCTTACAGTGGAGTCTCCAATAACATGAATGGTTGGGTCGATATTTGACTTACAGGCTCAGCGTCTGTGACTTTGGGACTTCTTGTGCTATATGAGGAGGTAGGCTTAACTTGCTGAGTGTGCTCTGTGCCTGTGTTGTGTTTTGGAAGTTTGTGAGGTTTAGACAAGTTAATCTTTAGAACCTCAACATATGATTAATTATGTGTATTGTGATGGCCTTTGAGATGTGTGGAGTGTGGTATACTGCTGACAGTTTTGGTGTCTGAGTTTACTGTGTGTGAGATTTTTGCCTCCAAAGATATTATTTATATATGTACATCTCACACTATGCTATGCTGTTTGAGTAGTAGATGATTATCAGACAGCAAAAAATGATTCTTAAAATGTCTCAGGATATCCATCTTAGTCAGACTGGCTAGAGAGATTGTGGGAAAATGGACCATGATACCATTAGGAATGGCTCTGGCAATAGGGATAACTATGACTGTGTAGCTCCCACTGTATTTCATGTAGAAGTAATAGACTAGTTTTCCATAACACCACAAGGTAGAGCCCCGTTTCAGGAATATAAATGACAATTTCAAAAGTGAAAGAGGATTCTGGAAGACTAGCTGAAGGAGGGAATACTGAAACACATAGCTGAAGGGGAAAAAGGGCCTTGCAGAGTGACTGGATTTTCTTTTCTAGTGTTTTGGGACAGGGAAGTGAAGTAGCAGATTGTGTCTGTCTCTTGTTGAAATCCTGGATATGGTATTTTGTGGAATCAGGAGAGAAGTCTGAAACCAGTAGATCCATGCCTGCTATGATTCAGCAAGGAAAGGAGTTCCCTTGGTCCTAGTACCGAGAAGCCATAGATGATTACCAGAGTTCTGGTAGGTGATTTTCTACTTTTCTCACCAGAGGAACCACGGCGCCTAGTCACAAGGATATTCTCGATGGAGTGATGAGAGGCTCTGGCCATCATTTTATATTTTTATAAGATTGTGGGCCCCCCTCTTAATGCTTTGTGGATTACAAATAACTGGGATCCATATGAGCTCCAACTTGGGCCCCATCATGCCAGTACCAAGACTGTAAGTAGTCACTGGCCAGTGAATAAGGTATAATAGAGTGTTTCATAGTTGATCTGTTTAGAATTGATCAAGGGGGAGAGGGTGTTAGTACTGCTGAATGACTTTGCATTTTCTCATATTTGTATTGTGGCACTATAAATCTTTATTGTTCAATGATAATGCATTTTGCCATGTTAGTACTGCTGCCTTAAAGAATCTTCACCGCTCAATGACATTGCATTTTCTCATATTTGTATTGTTGTATCATGACTCTTTTATTGCTTAATGACATTGCATTTTCCCGTGTTTGTATTGCTGCATTATAAAGCTTTACTTTTTATTGATATTGCCTTCTTTGTGCATGTCTGAATGTCAAGACCTTTTTCTGTTGAGTTCTGGGGAAGTGGGTGAATGTATGTTTTTATTGCATGCATATTCTCACCTTGCCTTATTGCTAACTGGTGCACTGTTGAAATAATGTGTTTATGGTTGTGCTATTGCCTTTTTAAACTAGATGTCACCTAGAATAAAATCTGTTCCTCTTGCCACCTTGGTGTGTTGGGCCTAATAGAGGTGTCACCAGTCAGGTAGGAAGGAACCCATATCTCTTCAGCTACACCTGCAGGTGCGCTACAACTGCTTGGAGTTTTGTTTGTTTAGGATAATGTTCGGATGAACTTGCTACTGAGTATTTAAATTTCAATACAAAACAACTAGCCTAAAAACATTTTTTTTGCCACCAGCAAGAACCAGTAAACTAATTATAGTAAACAAACTGACTTTATTCTAAGATCAGTGCAAGAAGTATTAGTACACTCAATATTAAGGAATGTTGTCAAAGTTCTTGTAGCCTGGTGAGTAGTTTAAGGGGAGAGACTTTGCAAAATGTGCTTATTGTCAACAGCCAATAAATGGGGAGAGGAAGGGAATTATGTTGCCAATTTATCAAAAGGGGCAGGAAACAACAGATACACTGGGTTTAAAAACACAACTACAAGAAGGTGGGTGATAAGGAAAAACAATTAGACCGTCAGCTCTGAGCTGACTGTCCTGGATCTGCCTTAATGTAAAGATGGCATTAACTAGCCTGACATACGTTTAGTACATAAGAATGAATCTAGGATTTAATGCCAAGAGTTAGACCACTTAAACGGCACCATGCAGTGCAACTGTTTACTGGAATTACTAATATAGGCTTAAAGACCTTAGCCAAACAGATGCAGGCTGTTAAAATGAAATTTTAAAGCAGATTAAGATATGAAAATACTCATTTTTCTTTCTCTGTGTAATGGAACTATTACAGTGCAACAGTAATTTAAAAGATCACAGCAAACAGCAGCTTTGGAATTAGACCCTTGACTCTGAGCTGATTAGCCTGGAACTGCCTTAATGCAGACTAGTCCTGAACTATCCAAACATATACTTGGTACATAATAGTGAAAAAAGGGTTAAATACCAACAGTTCGAACATTCAAGCAGGGAAATGCAGTGCAAGTGTGCTGAATTGTTAATATATGCCTATAAAGACATTAGTAAAGGTACATATAGAGTGTTAAGATGTATTTAAAAACAGATCAAGAATTGAAAACACTTATTTTTCTTTTTCTGTGTAATGGAACTTTTACATTGCAACAAGTTATTTAAATAATCACTGCAAACAGCAGCTTTGGAATTCTTATACCCTTAGCTCTTGAGCTGAATGGCCTGGGATTACCTTAATGCATAGGCTAGTCCTGAACTAACCTGACCTACACTCAGTACATAAGAATGAAAATACAGTTTCATGTGTGAAAAGGGTTTTATTCCAGACATTTCCTTGTACCTTGAAAAGAGAGTGGAGACCTATATCGGATCTCTCCACTCAGCTCTTTTCTCAAGGTCCCCTCTTTCAAGATGCTGTCCCTCTAAATTCTTCTGCCTTTCATACTTCCATGAGCCTTTCTGGTGTCCTTGGATTTAAAGGGCACATGCCTCCACTTTCCATTTCACTCTTCCTTTGGGAAATTTGTGAGGATGTTGGATTGCTTATAATACTTTCAGTTTTCTGCCTTGCCTTTTGGACTTATTACAGCCCCCATTGTCTTCACAAAGTGTCTGGCTCCAGTCATAGCTTTCTGCAAGACTCAGGGAATTCAAATATTCCTTTACTTGGATGACCTGTTAATATGGGCATCTTCTCCACAAACCTTTTTGCCCTGTTTCAACTTCACTGTGTCCCTTTGCCATTTTATGGGGTTCACAGTCAACTTCAAGAAATCCACACTAGAACCAACCCAAGACCAAGTAATCTTGGGCGGCAGACTAGACTTCAAACTCAAACAAGCTTTCCTGACTGTGGACAAGGTACCAAGTCCCTCCAGTTATTTCCAGTCTCTTGTACCTCTTTAGACTTGCAGTGCAAGAGAAGTCCTTAGGACACTGGGATTCATTATTGCAACCGTGCAAATGGGAAAGATCCAGCGGTACCTGAAATTAATTTGGTCTTAGCATTCCCATTCTCTGGACACACAGATTCCTCTTCTTCCTGCTTAAAGAAAGAAATCCAATTGTGGATATCACAGGTAAACCACAGCCCAGGCCTGTCTTTCAAACTGTAGAAATCACGACGACAGTTGCACAAAGATGATTGACATTGCATGGGAATCATGGAAAGACTTCTTGAGAGTTCAAGGCCATTGGCCACTGAATGGGAAGTTGGAGTACACCAGTCTGATGGAGATGTGAGCACCAATCCAAGCCTTTTAGACCTTCTCTGCATCTGGGCCACAGGACCTTCAGAACTTTTACAGACAACACCACAGTCATGTGGTACATAAATAAGCAAGGGAGAACCAGATCTTAGCCATTCAGACAAGCTGTTATGGTGAGGGATCAGGCCACAAAAGCAAATTTTCCCTTTCAAGTCATTCATATCCCCTCCAAGGACATTGTCCTGGCAGATTTTCTAAGCAGATCAAGGGAAGGCTTTCACAAGTTCATACAGAACAGGGAGGTTTTTCTAGACATAGTCCATATTTGGGGTATCCCACAGATAGACTTATTTGCTTCCATCCGCAACAAACAGCTTACTGTCTTCTGCTACAAGGCTCCTTGTCCTCAAGCATGGAGAACAGACACCATGCCCTTTCATTGGAAAGTGAGGTTAATATATGCCTTCCCTCCACTTCCACTTTTCCTAAAGGTCTTACTAGAGATCCAGAGAGACAAACTAAAGATTGAATTGGTGACTCCCTTTTGGCCAAGGCAGTATTGGTTCTCCCTTCTCTACCATCTAGCCAGGTCATCACCATAAGCTACCTCGCAAAGTGGAGTTGGTCACACATTAAGAGGTCACTCTTCTTCACCCCAACCAGTCATCTCTCAACCTGACATTATGGATGATAGGATTCTGATCCCTTTCACACATCAATTTTCTGAGGATGTGCTTCAGGTTCTTCAGGAGGCAAGGAAACATACTACCCAGCAATCTTACACAGCCAAAGGGAAAAGATTTTCTACTTCATGTGATGCTTATAAACAGAACCATATGCAAATGGATTCCCCTACTGTCCTGTCTTATTTGTGCGAGCTGTTGAAAGCTGACCTGGCATTCCACTCAGTCAAGGCACAACTCTCCACCATCTCTGCTTGCTTACCTGTTGATCCTCCTCTTCTGTCTAGACTAGAGGTAAAATAGTTTAAGGATGTACTCCACCTAAAACTGATTGGGAAAGCTATTCAACCTTTATGGGACCTAAACTTTGTTCTGGAAAAACTCATCCATTCAACGTTTGAGCCAGCAGCCTTTGCCTCCCTCAAATTCTGTACTTAAAAACATACTCTTAGTTGCCCTTACCTCAGTTGGATGAGTTTGAGCTACAGGCTCTGATGGCATCTTCTCCCTACCTTATTGTCCATAAGGACAAAGCATCTCTGAGGGGCAGTCTCTCTTTTATGCCTGAAGTTGGAAATGAAGTATCCCTCAATCAAGTCTTCAGTGTCCCTGTTTTCTTTTCTAACCCACAAAATGAGGGAGAGAAAATTCTGTACTCTCTGGACATGCATAAACAGCTCAGATTCCACTTAGACAAGACAAAGTCACTTCACAAGACTGACCGGTTGTTTGTCCCCTCCAGAAAATCAAGGTCAGTAGTCCCGTTACAAAACAAACTGCTGTTAACTGAATTTCAAAATCCATCTCCTTTTGTTAGACTTGCCAGGGCAAATCTTTGCCTTCACAAGTGAAGGCACATTAAGGCCAGAGCAGTGGCTTCCTCTTGAGCCTTTTACAAGAGTATAAGCATGAGAGCTATCCTAGAAGCAGCTACTTGGTCCTTGGCACATACGTTTAGATGCCTTTGCCAGATCAGTTCTGTCTGGAGTGCTTGACAGCTTTCCTATGTCTCATCCAGCCACCCTTTATACTACTTGAGCTTTGTGAGTCGCCAAACAGTTTGGAATACTGCAACAGTGACCTAAGGAAGGACGTAGTACAGTTGTGTAACAACTTACAGTTGATGTCTTACTGATGACTGTTACAGTATTCCTTTCCACCCTGCCAACCCCCTTCTCAACTTTTGTTTACTTCTTTCAGGGACCAAAGGGAATCCATTTTCTTCCTTCTCTCCTCTCAGCTGATCTATTACTCTAGTTTCCTCAGGTGTCTACAGGTTTCCCGACTTGAAGATAGTCTTGATATTTTATGCTTATACATCTGCTTGTGTACCCTTATACCTAAGGGCTTAAGCCATATGTCAGATGCCTGGCTTTATGGAAGGTTTTGGCTTTGTTACCCCGGATGGACATCCATGTTATCTGGTGAAGGTAACCCAACAGGTGGAATACTGCAACAGTCATCAGTAGAACATCTCCTGCTATAGTAACTTCTTATACAACTGTACTTTTTCTTGTTTTAGGCAAAAAACCTGAGCATAGTGAGTTAGGTGGCCCCTGACAGACGTGCAGTGAGTTCATTTAAATAGTACATATAATGACACATTATCAAGTTTTGCTTTAAAACGGAGTCAGTTTGGTGAATTAAGAGGCAGCTAGGGAATGTCTTTTGGATACTCGAGAATAAAATATGTAAGCCTTTTTTACATAAAGCATTTTAATTAACCAAATTTGCACCATGAGTTTATTTTACTTTTTATTTTTATTTTTTTTACTTATGGCTGGATGTAATATTGAAGTGTGGTAGTCTGAAGGCAATGTTATACTTGAAAACAAAGTAGCATGAGCGTGCAGTGCTTACTTGAAAGCTTTCAGTAAGCTTAAGGGAACCATAAAAGAGAAAAATGTTCACAGCACCAGTTTTAAAGCTATTATTAATTTCAAGCAGTGCAGCAGCTCTTTGATTTTGATTCTTTTAAATTTGTCAGCCGTGGTGCCTTGCAAGGATCCTAAGTCATTTAAGAGCCTCACTGTGCAATAGCGTCATTCTAGTTACTGAAGTTGGCTGGCAGGTGGCAACCACTGGTGCTTGACCTTTGAGATACTTAACAGATTCCACCTATTTGCATTTGCCATGTCAGTTCAAAGAGGAATTATAAAGAAATATAAAACCAAATGATTACAAAGTTAAATCAATTTATCCGACAGTACTGCACACACTTCCAGTGAGCAGTGATGGAGAGAGAAACAGTACTGAGTCATGTAAGACTGAAACTAACCATGTTTGGTGGTGTGTGTTCGGGCAGGGGACACAGTTAGGAGGGACAGTCCTTGCTTTAGATTAGTGAAACTACTTATTCCACAAAGGCATGATACTGTGGCACAAAAAAGAGGTGAATAAAGGAGGGTATGAGACGATGCAGTCGTGGCAGTGCAACTAATGCAATAGCAAAGAAACCCAGAATATACCAAAGGTGACAGTGGTGGCCACAGAACACACACACACACACACACACACACACACACACACACACACACACACACACACACACACACACACACACACACACTAACATTCGTACAACTGTAAAGCTCCTAAAACAAACATAGTAAGATTTGTTTTGCAGGAGGGAAGCACAGGAACTGTGACCCACAGATTTCTCGACCTAGTATTTCTCAATTAAAACTTTAAATTAGTGAAAGTAAGTCTTCTGTGATGTATTTTGCAGCCATTAAAGTTATGCACTCACAACACACTCTTGTGCATATGATGCATTAAAAATGTGTGTGTATATATATATATATATATATATATATGTGTGTGTGTGTGTATGTATATATATATTGCCTCCCTACAAAAACATTAACAGTAACATGGACTTTCGACATTGGAACTTCTGTTGTTCGAATGTTGATTGCCATGCTTACCATTTCTGACATTTTTAGCAATTCACTATTACCAAAGTCAGATAAACAAATCGGTAATTTTGCTGAAACTGTGCTGAGTTTCAACATTTTGATAGTAAACTGTACATATATATATATATATATATATATATATATATATATATATATATATATATATATATAATACACACACACATTTTTAATGCATCATAGGTTCATAGGTTCATACTAGGCTATCTGCCCTAGGGCATTTATAAACCTAGCCAGAATGTGTTTGGCTTTCGCCACCCATTTTAAATTAATTTTGCTATGCCTTTTTTTGAGGTTAGTATACTGTGCCTCTGTCTAACAGTGACACAGAAGTGATACCCGGGGTAAACCTATGATCTCCCTTCCACTCATCAAGATTCCTCTTGAAGAGAGTCAATGAGGGACTCTGCCTAACCTGGACTGGGATTTTATTCCAGAGTGAAGGGAGCCTCTGGGTTATGAATCTGTCCCTCCAGCATGTCCTATTTATTTCAGTGCTGAGGTACAAGTCTCTCGAGCGCGTAGCTCGATGGGATTTGGATTTTCAGAGGTGCAGCATGTCCATTAATTCCAGGTTGGACATGGCTTTATACGTCAGGCACAGATCGCCTCTGAACAGGCGGTATGCCACTGAGTAGAGCTGGAGTTTCTTTAACCGGGCAGCATATGGCATCTGTTTGAGCCCTTTGATCCTCTTGGTGAGTTACTTTTGGGGTCTTTCCAGTTGCTGCAGGTGTCTGGTAAGGTACATCCCAAAAGGGGCATTGTACTCAATTATGGGCCTGATGAGGGATGAGTAAAGAGGCATGATGACCTCCCCTGATCTAGATGTGAATCCCTTCATGATTAGGTGGGCTATATAAAATGTTTTTCTAACCACTTTGGCCACGTGGTTGTCAAATGAGAGATTGCTATCAACTTGGGTCCCCAGGTCCCTAATTACTTCTTCTGTACTTAATGGATTACCACTTATGTGGTAATTTGTGGGCACTTTGTTTTTGCCAAAGGGGATGACTATACACTTTTTGGCATTTAGCTTGAGGCCATATGCACAAGACTCTGTTGTGAAGTGCATAGCTTACAGTGGCACGACGGATAGTGTTGTCACCTCAGGCAAGAGGGACTCCAGTTCAACTCTGTGCTGGAGTTGCCTTCTATGCAGAGTCTGCATGTCCTCCCTGTGTTTGTGTGGATTTCCTCCAGGTGCTCCAGTTTCCTCTCTTATTCCAAAGACGTGCAGTAGGTAGATCAAACACTCTAAACTGTCCGAAGGGGTGAGTGTGCTTGTGGGTGTGAGGTATGAAAGAACTGCAGGTGCTTCACACAACCACACTTCATGCTCTATATGTCAGGCATTTGTGTTGAAGACTCTTCGCAGCTGCTTGTCTTCTTTTTTCATTTATCTTGAGATCCAACATCTCAAGTTGCTGGCCCAGAATTCAGCCATGGTACCCTAGGCCAGCATCTCAAGTTGTTGGCCCAAGGTACCACGGTTAAATTATCCCAGTCCAAGGTACAGCTGCCTCTTATGAAAATGGCTAAAAAGTCGTGACCTGATACTGCAGCTGTCCAGTCTGTGCCAGACATCTCTCTTGAGGTTGGGTTTACCCCTGAAGGCCACCTGGAGTTGACATCTGTTCTCTGTGCCTGGGCCCTGTCAGAGACTGGCATGGAACCAGTTTCTTGCAAGTCCTCCAAGGCTTTGCAAATGACCACTATTGACATGGAGGGGCAAACATGGTTGATCATATCTGCAGGGCCAAGGAGGATTAACCAGATCTTAGAGAAGAAGATGTCTGGTACACTGATTGAGTCAAGGTAGGGTTCTGAGCTGACAAGGTTTGTTTAAGCCAACATTCCCCTTAAGAAAAGACAGAAGACTAAGCACATTTCTCCCATTCCCAAAGAGCCGCAGTAGTAGTGGCAGGATTATACTCGGGGCTTGTTTAATGCCCTGATGGCTTTGCGACACCTCAAGGGCTTTCGGTTCCTGCCCCCTCCCTAGTCATTTACCCGTATAAGATCTAGGGAACAAGATTTCTGTTCTCAGTATTTGGACACTGATGAGGATTCCTTGACCTACTCCTCCCAAATGCCATCACCCTTGGACTATGGCTGTGAGAAGGGGAGGCATCCTTAAGTCGTGACTCCCCTTTGGAGGAATTGTCCTTTGGGGTTACAGTGGTTTGCATGATGGAGCATTTCAAATGGAACTGCTCCCATGTTTCTGACAACAAAATATAATACGAGTTGTTGCAGATGGACTCCCTAAGCCTTCTGCTGTTCCCCCTGTTTTGGCTGCCCTATTGGATGTTTTTTCAGCTGCTTCTTTGGCTCCTGACCCCCCCCCCCCAGAAGCCTGACCATTTTTAGGTCCCTGAGGCTTTTAAGTGTCTTTATAAGTGTCGTCCACCTAACCCTGCTGTTCTCTCTATTTCTGTCTTCTTGGCTCTTGCCTTTTTCTTTCTTCCTTCAGACAAGGATAGTTGAGCTATGGAAGGACTGGGGAAGAAGGTCTCCCATTCTGCCACCCTAGCATTTCATGCCATTAACTATCAAACCCATGTGAGCAGATATATTTTATCCCTTTTTTCATCTGACATGCTTGATTCTGAGGCCAAGTCTACTGCTCTTTCTTTGATGAGATCCACATCTCAGGTGGCTTGTCACTCCACTAAGTGTAGGTACGGTTCTGCTGATGTGTCTTCTAGACTTCTGCTTCAGGCTCTGTCGTGAGGCGATATTCATGACTTCATCTTCAAGCTTTGCCTGATGACATTAAGGCTACGCTTTTTGCTGCTCCCCTAGATAATCAGTATCTCTTTGTTACTCCAGTGGCAAATTTACAGAACCAAGGCAAGGTCATGAAGGACCTTAAACAGATTTTTGTTTCTCCCATTCCTAAATTTCAGAGGGATTATTCTGCTAAAACTGCCTTTGTTCAAAGACAAGCCTCATCAGCCCTCCAAAGATAAAAAAACTCTCTAGGAGTGGTTTTTTTTCTGACAAACGTACTCAGATGCCTAGACCTCTTTCTTTCAGGACATATCTGCTTCCATCTGACATTCTGCCTTGCATTTCCCTTGGCAAGGTTCCCTTCTTTTTCAGACTGTCTCTTTCTCTCCCTGTTTGACAACAGATTACTTCAGACACTTGGGTCCTTTCATTAATTTGTCAAGGCTACTTAATGATCTGGAAGTCTCTTCCCCCTCTTTTTGGGGGTTCCTCAACCCTTTTCAGATCATATTCTCTATTTTTCAGGGGTGTTGCATGGTTTGCTAGATTAGGGCATGATTCAACCCATCCCAGAGACCCTAATGGGCACAGGGTTTTAGTTTAGGATATTTCTTGATCCCAGAAAGGAGGCGTACTGGAGGCCTGTGCTAGACCTTTTGTTTTTGAATACTTTCATCAAGGTACCCACCTTCAGGATGCTTCCCCTCCAGACTCTGTTTCCCCTTTTGAGTCCTCAAGCCTTTCTAGTTTCCCTGGATCTGAAGGATGCTTACCTTCATATTCCCATTCACCCTCTATTCCGGAATGGTTCTGTGTTTCTTCCTCTCATTTTCATTTCTCTGCTTTGCCCTTTGGTCTTTCCACATCCTCAAAGGTATTCACAAAGTGCCTGGCTCTAGTCATAGCTTTCTTTAGACTTCAAGGAGTACAAATATTTCCTTATCCCGATGATCTACTCTTTTAGGATCCCTTTCCTCGCCTTTCAAGCTCCTGTAGGGCCTGCACTTGACCAGACTCCTGTTGGACAATCTGGGTTTTACCATCAGTCTCCAGAAGTCTGTCTTGTCTCACTGTCAAGATCACATTTTCCTGGGATGCAGGATTCAAACTGGTCCAATGCTGGCATCTCTGTTTGCTTCCAAGGTGCTTACTTCCATTCCTTGTTTCCTTTGTCTCTCATGCCTGCCAGGGAATTTTTGAGGGTTCTGGTTTCATGGCCTCAACCAGCCTCAGGCTCCCTTTTGCCAAACTTCACATGAGAAAGTTTCAGAGGTACCTATGCTTGATGTGGCTTCAGCATTGCCACCCCCCCTTAATTTCTTGTCTAAAAGTAGTGGATTCACCACATAACTCTGTATCCAGGTGTCTGTTTCCAGCTTTCTGCTCTGTCTGAAGAGCTCTTTACAGATGCTTCAGATTAGGTGTGGGGTGCTGCTTCAGGCAGTAGGAGGGTTCAGGCTCTCTGTCTTCTTCATCATCGACTGGATCACATCATCAACAAAGAAATGTGAGCACTTATCATTGCTCTCCAGGCTTTCCATTCCCTTTGGTTTGCTGGCCCTTTAAGGGTCAATAGAGACAAAACGGGGGGGGGGGGGGGGCATGAGATCCTAACTTCATTGCAGACTAACCCTTCAGACCTGGTATCTATCTGTCTAAATGCAGGTTTCTCTGCAGGCAGTTTACATTCCTTCAGGACAAAACCTGGTGGCAGAGTCTCTGAGCAGGTCCAGGTCACACCCTCATGAATGGATGCTTCAAAAACAGGTGTTTCTAGATAGAGTTCATTGGTGGGGTATCCCTCAAATGGATCTCTTTGCCTCCCCTCTGAACAAACAGCCGCCTTGCTTCGAGTGTGGACACCTTGTCTTTTTTATAGAAGGTGATGTTCCTTTATGCTTTTCATCCTCTTTCTCTTCCTCCCAGAGTCCAGCACAAGATCAAACAGGACTCTCAAAAATTCTTTTTGGAGACTCCGTTTTGGCCGAGATAGCACTGGCTCCCCATTGTTTTTCATCAGGCCAGGGCCAATCATCACAAGTTATCTCTCTGGATGGATCTTCTCACACAAGACAAGGGGTTTCTCCTTTACCCTTATCTGTCATCTCTTCAGTTGACACTTCAGATTATAGGGTTTTAATCCCCTTTTGACACCATTTCTCTGAGGACGTGGTTAAGGTTCTGCAGGAGGCCAGAAAACCCAATACCAGAAAATCATACATCCAAATGGAAGAGGTAGTCTGTTTGGTGTCTTAAACTTCACCGCGATCCCTTCTCAGTGGGGGTCCCATTGGTTCTATCTTACTTGTGGTAACTGCTCCATGCTGGCTTGGCATATTCCTCTATTAAAGCTCATTTGTCAGCAGTCTCTGCGTGTCTGCCTTTGACTCCACCATTGGCCTCTTGTTTTGAGATTAAAGAATTCCTGAAAGGCATCCTTCACATTAGACCTCCAAGAAAGCCCATTCCTCCTTCTTGGGACCTTAATTTATTTTCTTGAAAAATTGACCCAGGTTCCCTTTAAACCTGCTGCTGCTTCTCTGCAACATTGCATCTGATAGACTGTTTTATTGGTTGCCCTCCCTTCCACCAAGAGAGTTTCTGAACTCCAAGACTTGATTGCAGTTCCTCCTTTTTTGATTTTCCATAGGGACAAAGGTGTCTCTGTGTATTAATCCTTCTTTTATGCTGAACGTGGTCATTAAGTTGTCCCTTAGTCAGTCTATTCAGCTTTCTTCCTTTTTTGTCCCCCACAATCTGCTAGCGAGAAGGTCCTACACAACTTGGATCTTCATAGACAGCTCAGGTATTATCTAGATAAGGCATAGGTTGTACATAAATCTGAGCAAATTTTTTTTTCTTTTCATGCCAGGACATTGAGTTGGGCAGTTTCTAAGCAACCATCTTCTCCTGGATTGTGTTATTCCTTTCATGGCAAAGGGCTTTCTGCCTCTGTTCAGGCCTATTTTACCAGGGCAGTGGCCTCCTCTGGAGTTTTATTGAAGATTTTGGACACCAGTTCTGTCCTTGAAGTTGCTACTTGGTCATCTGTACACACCTTCACTAAACATTACAAGTCTGATGTCATTTCCATAACCAGGGCGGGTTTTGCCAAGGCTGTTCTTGTGTTTTGAGAGGGTTCCTCCTTGTCTTCCTCCTCCCATTCATTACAGTAGCTTTTGTACTGGCCCATATGTTATGAATACTGCAACAGTGATATGGAACGACATAGTGCAGTTTTGTAAAGTCTTACCATAACAGTAGATGTTCTTTTTCTTCACTGTTGGAATATTCAGTCCCTTCCTCCTTCCCCCTTTCTTCCTTTTTTATGTTGGGAGCATCTGCTTGGCCAAAGGGTCTTCACCCTTCTCCTTAGGTATCTCCTTCTTCCCCTGGATGTGCATGTTCTTTCTCGTGAGTTGGCTCTTGTTCTACTGGAGCACTTCAGTGCTGAGTATGGAATGTATATATGCCACCTTTATGCCCTACGCTAACATAGGGACCATACATCAGACATATGACGCTGGTAAGAATTAAAGGCTTTGGTATACTAACCAGACCTAGGGCTGTCCTTGGCAGGAGATCTCATCTGTTATGAATACTGCAACAGTGAAGAGAAGTATATCTAGTGTTATGATAAGATTTTACAACACTGTACTCTTAAGGTTTTTTTTTTGTAAAGTAAAATCAGATATTTCCTTTTTAGTCATTTTTAGTAAGTCCACTGAATATGGTACTATATCATTTTGACCTGATTGTTTTTTTGGCACTCAACCAGTGTTTAATTCAACCAGGTCTTAGACACACACACATACACAATTTAAACATGTATAAGTGTGCATGTGTATATGTTTCACAGATCATGGAACCCTATGCCTGAAAAAATACCATGAAGTCTTAGTCACTGAGAAAAGGGCCTTTAATAAGGTAATCCCAGCTAGATGAAATAATGTTGCTCTTCTTAGCTAGAGCAGAAATGAGCTGAAAATTGCCAAATTTAAAAATACTGAAAGAGGAATCAATCTGACATTTATAAATGTTGCTTCTTCTGCTTGAGAAGTAACTTTAAGATGAGACTTTGTCTTGTTTGATTTCAGGCTTGTATGTTGTGATCTAAATTTTTTACATAACACCTTATGCTTTACGTTTTTGTCATCTCACTGTGGCTTATTTTAAGTACTGGTCATGTTTCAGACCTTGCATGAAATTTCATTCTTTAATCAGTGAGATAACTGTTGCATTTCCTACTCTGTAATTGGGTTATTTCATTGCTGTTAGTTACTTTTACATTTATTTTTGCTGTCATTTGGTGTACTGCATATTTTGTTGTTTTCTATTCTGAAAAATGTTCTCCCTTTGTCCTGTGTCATGACTGAAATTGGCTCCTGGACCATTTCAAATCTACTTAACATCATACCTCTCATCTCTCCATGATTTTCAGGGATGTCCCTGATTATAACTCAAATTTTAGGTCTGCTCCTCTTAATTCCTACTAAAACCAGTGACTCTTGGAGAAGAGGTAGTGAATTACAATTAATAAATAATGACAATAAGAATTATAGAGATCTTTTACTTCAGAAAATGTATATTAATTCACATTCTTTTACTTTGTCAACATCTCAAATTAATAGTACTAATATTTTCTAAAAGTGTCCCTGATTCTGCTGAGATTTGTCCTTGATTGGTTGAGAGCTGTGCTCAACATTATTAATTAAATAAATGAAGTAAACACACACACACACACACACACACACACACACACACACACACACACACACACACACACACACACTGTATAATTTACTGATAGAAGTTATACTTTTATGTATGTTCAAATTACCACTGCCTAAAGTGGAATATCGCTAAGGAGATTTCCTCTACCTTAAAGGCCTTTTTGTAGTTTTTCATTCTATTCTGAAGCATTTTATCCTGGGCAGATGCTTGAAAATAACTAAAAACAAACATCTGACAACACCAGTACTTCATTGCTATCTTTTAGCATTACCTGTATTTTAGGTATATCACATAATTACAACATAACAAAGCAAACTAGGAAGCAGCATATATGACATATGTTAAATTAATGTGCATGTAATACATTCCTGGGTAAAACATATGGAAAACTGAATAACTTGCAAGGCTGCATTCACCAAATGACAAACATGCATATAATTATGATATGCTGTGATATTTTGACATATTTTGTGACCATGCTACTTAAATGAGAATAATGGACATTGTCATGTCTTGCTATGAAAGTGATTTCAATTGGTGAATGTAAAAAAACGATTTCATATGGTAAATATTACTTTTAATCAGGATATGAAAAATGTATCCATCACACTATCGGTGTATTAAAGTGTTTATTTTTCAGTATTGCATCATGTTTTCAACTTTTTGTTAGTGTGTAGTATCTCATGAAATAAGAGTATTGAACATGTTTATATTTTCATCCAAAAATAATTTTGTTGTGCATGTAAAATCTGCAAATATATCAGCATTTCGAAAACTGAATAGTTCGAATCACTAGATATTGAACTGACATGATCGAACTATCCAATTTTCAAATGCCGATTAAAAAAAAAAAAAAAAAAATGAACTAACTGGTGTAGGCAGGGGGGCAAGCCCCCCTGCACCCCAAGCTACTTAAATATACCAACTCCGAGACTGCACTACATTGAGGTAAAAGGAAATCTCCCTTTATGGAGATTTCCGTTTACCCGTTTGACATTCTGCACTTAAGGCATTCTTGATGCGACAATATCAAATTCGATATTGTCAGCAATTGAGATGCTGATAGGGACCCTAAAATCTTACTTTAGGATAAAAAGATAAATCCATTTTTGCTATAGAATTATGTGGGTCACACTCATCATGTAATTTAAATAAATGATTGTGTTTAACCATTCAGATCAAAATGTTGAAAGCTCCCATAGTTAAAATGTTATCTTGATTAGTTTATATCATACTAATTACTTTTGAGGATGTTAATAGTTTTATACCAGAATTATCAGGCTAATTAATTTTAAGGATATTAATAGTTTTATCCCAGAATTTCCACATATTCACTGTGTGGTCCCACATCATGAAGTAAAGTCATGTTTTTCAAATCTTATAAAGGTTATGGTTTTGCATAGTGACCTTTTGGGATGGAAATGTGCATTCTGAGTACTACAGTTTTTAGATGAGTTTGTGTATATATTGAAAAGCTAAGCACAAAATCTTGCTTTATGTCCATGATATGGCTTTTATCAGAATTGCCTACTGAAGGTGGGAATGAAGTAATCTGTGCTGCGTTAGATTTCTGCTGGTCCCAATGGTAAACAGGCTAAGTAGATAGCATAATAACTATGGCTTTAGGGTAGGATAGAAGAAGTTATACTCCAAAGTACATCTTTAATTTATGCATTATTCTCCAGTATTACCTATTGCGGTTTTATTACTGCTTATTAATGACACATGGCACTCAGTGTTGGATGTATGGACATACACATATGGATTCATGAATGAACATTGTAAACTGCAATATTGGTTCCCACAACAGGAATAAATGAACATATAGATACACACCTGGAAATAAGGGGCAAACACCACAGGAATTAAGGCACTGTCCCTGCTTCCCATCAATAAGGTTTTTGCTGCTGCAGTCTAAAAATTCAAACTGCACTAGTAGTTCAGAAAGTAAAAATTACATCAAAAGTTTAAATAGCCCCACACCCTAGTAATCATAGTCAGTGCAAGTTAACAGCATTACAAACATCAATGTACAAAAACCACAAAATTAACATATAACTCCATGGTTTTCTGAAAGACATTTCAGTTTGCAGAGTGATGGTCATGCAGTCGAATACACTGTATGTAAACAACCAGTATCTCCCCTTGTCATATGCAATGTGCATCTTTGTGTCTGTATGTGTGTATGCTTAAATTGAAATATCCACTGTCAAAGTCACTGACATCGACATGTCACTAAGCATGCGCCAAGGAATACCCTCAGAGCAGGCGAACAAATTAAAAAAAAAAAGAAAAGAAAAAACATTGTTTTTTTGTGGGTGGGGGGGCTGTACCTCCATGAGAGAGGTGTAACTCCCCTGCTAATTATATATACAACAGTATCTCACAATCCCTGTGGGAGGGACATATTCCACAACCCCAGGGAAGGTCAGTATTGCACACCTGTCAACCATCTCCTTTGTCAATCAAACATATGTTGACATTTGGGAGCTTCAGTCATTTTTATCCACTCCCATGTGTATGCCAGACATGATGAAATAATTGCCTTAATTCTTACACCTTATGGCTTCTGTCCTACACTTGCTTATTTAGTTACAAATTATTCCACTAATGTACAGACATTCCACATACAGTATTCATCCACTATGTTTCTGTCTTCTTTTCCTTTCAATCCTGACCCTTCTGCTCTTCAGCAGTCCTTACCAACAGTGAACCCTTCCAACATGTACTCGTACATCCTTATAAATCCTCCCAACCTCTGTAACTAACATCTCTTCCCACCATCTCCTACAGGTATTACACCTCTTCAAGTATGGCACACCCACACAATACCTCTCCCAAATGACAGATGTTCACTATAAAGATCACTTGTGCAGTAGCCTAAGCTATTCAGGTAGCCCCTACATACTAGTCTCCACTGTAATTTCCTTATCCCAACTAAGAAAGAACCCTCTCCTACTGCTTTCTCTGAGACTGACAAGAGTAACTCTCAATTGCCATATAAGGGCATCCTCACTGATGCAGAAGATGTGGCTATCTCCTGGTCTTTGGTGGCTGCATGTGCCATACCAAGAAGACTGGAGATAAAAGATGAATTTTCTAAGATAATGACAAGCGGCCATAGCAGTCACCCACCAGATGCTGAGGCAAAACAGGAGAAGGTCTACAACCCAAAGACTGCTTGACAAGTCAATAAAGGGAAAAGTAGAGAACAAGTGGTAAATAAACCATTGACAGTCCCCCACAAGCACGGTATATTGCCTCTAAAATCACAAACACTGTACTGTTTAAAATTCTAATAAAAAATTAAACTTTTCCAAAAATATAATCAATCAATCAGAAAAACACAGTTTTTCTCAGAAAATTATTTTTTAGTGGAAGGCTTTCTCCAATGATAATCTTATCTGCCCAGCACTGAAGAATCACTAGCTGGCTGGCAGTTCATTGGGCCCTTGAAGGAACTATCTTTGGTAGTAATGAAGCTCTGAAGAGATTTGCGCTCTTTCTTTTTATGGAGCTCCTCTCCGGCTCCTGACTGTGTGTGTGGAGGATGCCCAAAAGCTTTGAAATCTGGTTGGTTGCAAGGGGTAGGACCCAAATAGCTGAAGCTCCTACAGCAGTGAGCTCTTAAAATATCTACTATTATGGTATGTTTATCTTCACAACTGTACTTTCTCTACCATTTAACACCCACTTTTTCTCACAATGCTATCTACTAACATCTAACAGCAGAATAAGGTTGTTAAAGTATAAAGACTCCAGTAATGGCATAGCTGTCAAAACATGCATAAACTCACTTTTGTGGTAAAAGATATGTAAACATCAAAAGAAAAGTGAATAACATGGATTAAAATAAAAGGGCAGTAAAGGACTGCAACATGAAATAGGACTACATATTGAACAGTAGCAAAAAATAAATAAATAAATAAAACAAGAAAACAAACAAAAAAAGTCAACCAGGAGAAACTCTGGTGGCATCAACAAATGGCCGAGCAAGGCTGTAGATAAGGCATAATATTCACTGGTATGTATCGTGACAGAATTAAATGATATGGATGGCAAATTGGATAAATATGTGGAGTGACCTGAGAAGAAGTTTGAGTAGATAGAAAACATCCTGTTTATGTACTTGGGTGCAGGTTTACAGAGAGATAGAAAACAACAAAGTATCTATCTAGTAGATGCCCTAGTGAGGATATTACAGATAGAATGTAGGCTTGCTGATTTGGAAGATAGAGTAAGGAGGAAACTTGAGGCTGTTGGATATCCCTGAGTGGGCAGAGGGATGGAACACTGTAGAATTGTTTTAAAAAGTACTGGTGGAGATTGCAGCTGAAGAAAAACATATAGGGAGATCCCACAGGATATATGCACAGGGAAACCCAACCAACATGTGATATCCCAGGCAGTTGATTGCTGGCTTCTTGACGTGTATATTGAAGGAGAAAATCTTGTCAGTGCTTTTGAAACCTGGGAGAACATTACTGTACGGAGAAAATATAATTTTATAGAGTAAGATTATTGCATGGAATTTAGACAAAAAAAGGGGTGAAATTTCTTCCAGTGATTCAGCTTTCCCATATTCGCAAATTGAAATTAAGCTGGATATATCCAGCATGCATGAAACTGTTCTTACAGACTGGCCCTAGAACCTTCCTTGATGCAGAGGAAGATGTGAAAGTACTCAGGGAAATTCAAGGGGAGACAGAATCAAGTGTAGAAGTACCAAAGATGGCACAGAAGGCAGAGAATCAAACCAGCACAGTACCAAAGCAGAAACCAGAGCTGTTCACATTTTTCAAGAACTATGCAATGACGAAAGCAAAAACAGTCACTTAACAAAAATGACCAGCTTATCAATTTGATGCTATAGCAGTAATTTTCTAGTCCTTCCCAAGAGATATTTTGATTTTTCTTCCTTTTCATAGAATAAAAACTTCCCTAGTACAGGAAATAAATGTCGAGCAGAGGGAAGATATGTGACTTTGGATATGGAGAGGAATAATGCTACAGGATTCACAAGTGGATCAAGTCCATAACTTGGAATTTTGGACAGTATAATTAAACCCATGGGTCTTACCCATGATGAGGTTAAAGCCTAGGTCACACAAGTTGGCGTGATTACCAAAACGTCGAAGACAAAGCAAAAGAAGTGAAAATAAATGTTTCATTGTACATAATTTAAAACGAAAGGTTTGTTTTCTACAATTAATGTATTCAAAAATTTGTAAAGAAGTGTTATTCATTAACAACTCCTACCAGAATGCACTAAATGTGAATAAAATGCTTATCAAAAATAAACTTAGAGAGGGGGTCAACCAGGTGCTATACAACAAGTAGAGATGGCCAGTACAGGATCATTCATTGGATTCTGTCTTGGAATGTAAATGGACTAGGCAACCCAGTAAAGACAGAGAAAAACAAGGTATTTAGATATATAAGAAAATAACCTCCTCACTTGCTGTTTCATCAAGAAACCCACTTACTTCCCTAAGAACATAAAATATTGAAGAAATCTGGAATTTCACAAGAGACAGCAGAGGGGAAAGAGACGAGCAAGGTGAATAGGAACATTAATAAGGGGGCACATTAAGACATAAAGTTACAGTACAATTTAAAGATAGAGTCAATTTTGCAGTAAAGATGTTCATAGAGAGCATTCTTTTTTCTGCAATACATACATATAGGCCACCTGAGTCCTCATAACAGGAATTTTGAGGAATATGGGGCCAAATAATGGAATTTGCACAAGGAACTGCAATATGAGGAGGGTGTTTCAATGTAACTACACATTATGGAGATGTCCAACGGGGACCATGGATAAGAATATCAAGGTTATGAAAATACCTCCAGTCCCTAATGGATATGGTGAGCATGATGGAATTATGCATTCATCATAAGGATAATACTGCCCCTTATACATCTTTTTTGAATGCAGCTAGGAGATACTCTAGAGTAAGTAAGGATCTACATTTTACAACAGGACAACTACGAAATACAGGACTGACAGGTGAAGCCAATAGTAACAGACAGTCATGCACCTCTGTTAGTTATTTCAGCATTATCTACCAGAAGGGCAACTAGGCACTGGAGGTTTCTGTGCAGTATATTAAAGGAAATATTTTCAAAAATGGTGGCAAGAAGAATAGAAGAAATGGAGGAACTGGAAGGAATAACCACTACAAATAACACAGACAGGTGGGAGAAAGAAGAAGCAGGATAGCAATTTGAGTTGCTAATTTATGCCAGAATGAAGAAAAATTATAATGAGTTGAGACTACTAAAAGAATGGCAAGGTTGGCTGGGGGAAACTACAACAGAGAAAAGCAGGGGTGGAACCAACCTGGAAGGAGAGAGAAGAAAAACACACCAATAAGTATAATAAATATTAGACAACAAGAGACAATTTCAGCAAAAAGAAATGTAAAAAAAAACTTTCTGGGTAATTCAGAGTACAAAAAGAGTTTAGCCACTCTCTTAAAACAAGCAAAAAAAGAAATGTGTCTATGCAATAGGGGACTAGAGTGGGAAAACCTGTAAACAACAAAACAGAATATTAGCATTCTTTCAGGAATACTATACTAGTATATAGAGAAGAACCGACAGAAAATAATGAAAGTGGAAACCCAGAAATATTTGAAGGGACTGCATGTACCTAAACTCTCCCTCACACAAGTGGCAAAATTGATGTCCTGTATTTGGATGACTGAGCTTTTAAAGCAAATACAAAAACTTCAAAATGGAAAGTCCCCAGAAATGAACAGTATGCTTTTAGAGCTTTAAAAAATGGGGGACTTGAACTGAAAAAAAATCAGTTAAATCTGCTGAATAGTATCTCGCAACAAGAGAAATCCTGGCCACATGGAAGGAAACAGTTATCTCGGCAATCCTAAAACCTGGCAAAAGCCTTTTAAAAATAAGGAACCTATAGAACAATTTTGATCGTAATCCAAGACTAAAATAATGATGGGAATATTGACAGCTAGACATGGTGACCAAAGTGGATTTATAAAAACAAGGCAAACTTTTAACAGTATACTCAAAACAATGATGGTAATGGAACAAGCAACAGAAAAGTTAAAACTTTGATGCTAGCATAGATGCTGAAAAAGCTTTTGATAGTCAGATGGCAATATCTGTTTGAGGTCTTCAGAGCTGTGGGATTTCCAGAAGTTATTCAGTCTCTTAACTAACATATACAACACAACCAATGCATGCATAAAAGCAAATGTGCGACAATCAGGTCACAAAGGTTTCCAAATGGGGGGAGACAGACAAAGTTAGCATTGTGTGCAGATGATTTGTTAATATAATTAAATGATCCAGAAAGCAACCAACCCTACTATTTAACATTCTAGAAAATTTTGGAGAAAGCTCTGGATACAAGATTAACATAGACAAAGCACAGGAAGTTTCCATTATTTTTTCAGGCTTCCAATATATTTAACAAACAGTACACCAAAATATGGTAGCTGAAGTAGATACATTACCTAGGAATTACCTTACCATACTGTGTTAGAGACAGTTAAGGTAAATGATTACAGAATTCTTAAGGGCAACAGAAACTGGATTCAAAATGGCATATGGTACACCTGGCTTTTGAGCCAGGGACTTGGGCAGTACTAATGTTTATACTTCAATTACAGTTATACTGCTTCTTTTCACTACCTTTCTCCCCAGGGCCATTTGTCTTCTAGAGTATAGAAAATGTATTAAAAAGTTAATAATGAAAAAACTGGGATAGGCTAGACAAAAATTATATTTCACAGGAACATGTGCATTTAATTTTGATACATATCAAATAACTATTTCAGATCATCAGCCAATAATAACTAAAATAAAAATGCAAGGTAGTGAAATAAAAATGAGACACTGGTGCTTCTCTGCCTATCTGTTAAATGGGGAGGAATTTAAGGAATGGGTAGTGGAAGTTATTCAGGAGTTATTTGGGAAGCAGAAATTTCTCCAGAAAAAAAATGCTAACGAGTGGGATAAAATAAAAGTGGATTTTAAAAATAGGATAGAAATAAAAGAAAAAGAGATATGGTTAAGAAGTAACAATAATTATTTAGAGGGACTGACAAAATTTAAAGGATTTCAGAAAGAGGAGGAATCTAACTGAAAATGAAGAGGTGCAATTGCAAAGTGCAAAAGAGAAAATAAGGGACTTTCTTGACAATGTGCATGAGTTTAGAAAGTTTGCTATTAAGCAACTTCTTCTTCTTTTGGCTTATTCCCAGTTAGGGGTCACCACAGCAGATCACCTGTCCGCTCATGATTGGCAGTGGAGTTTTACAGTGTTGAGTTGCCAGCCCAGCGCCCAACCTTCCACGGAAGGCACACACACGCACACACTCATGCCTAGGTCCAATTTAGAGTATCCAGTCCACTTACAGCATGTCTTTGGGATGTGGGAGGAAAGCTGAACACCCGGAGGAAACCCACGCGACCACAGGGAGGACATACAGACTCCGCACAGAAGGCACCCCAACTGAGGATCGAACTGGAAAACCTCTTGCAAGCAACTATTTTTTTGAAAACCCCAGAGCACAAACGCTTTTAGCACAACAGTTCAGGCAACAAAAAGTAGAAACGTTTGTTGCCAAGCTTAGGGAGCCTATAACAAGGAAAATTACCAGAAATCCTCTAAAGGTATTAGAAATATTTTGGAAGTTTTAAGAACATCTGTCTAAAGCAGAGAAATGTGGAAATCAAGAAAAAGAATAATTGGAAATGTTTATGGAAGAATTAAATATGCCAAGGTCAGAGGTGGATAAGGCTCAGTTATTGACAGGATAGAAGGAGAAGTTTGGAAGCTAGGAAGGAAGAAAATGATAAAGATCTGGAAGGTTTTGCTTAACAGTATTTTAAAAAGAGGAGAAACACTGACATCCTGGAGAAAGCTGTGGTAGCTGTAGTACCTAAAGATGGTAAAGATCCATCACATCCAGCTTCATATAGACCCATTTAGATTCTAAACTATGGTTATAAAGTTTTTATGTCTGTAATGGCTAAAAGAATGACAAAGGTGATACAAAAATTGATAGAGATGGATCAGTGCAGTTTTGTGAAGGGGAGGCAAACATTTGAAAACAGTGATGATCCAGAGGGAAACAGATGTAAGAAAATACACTGCTACTGGTGGGTCTTGATGCAAGAGAAAGCATTCAACAGAATAAGCTGGGATTTTATGAGTAGGGCAATGGAAGCCTATGTATTCCCTGACTATAGTAAGGTTAATTAGAAGGATGTATGGAGGAATTGGAGGTGAAAATTAAAGTGGGAGGGTTCCTCTCTGATAAGTTGTGTTTGAACAGAGGAACCAAGCAGGGTCGTTGTTAAAGAAAATACAAAGATCAATTCACGTAACGTTCAGCAAGGCATCCTTTATTACTTGCAGCAAGGAGACAAAGCATGTAGGTACAAGGTTTGTCTGATTTTCAATAGCTCAGCCTGCTGTTTTTATACAGTTCTTTGCACGTACACAGCAGGTGCTTATCAGATAATTGCTGACTTACAAAAACATCTCTCTGAATTTAGCTTGACCACAGGGCTTGCCCTGTCAAACCCAGTTTCTGAGTAATGGTCCTGTAACTGTCTCTTCCTTCTTCCTAACATAACATTTATCTGTTGCTAGTGTGAGGCCCCTATCTCAACATTCCACAGCAAGAACAACAGACTTTTAGGTGTCAGCAGCTTTTACAGAGACCACCAGTATTTACACATTTTACATAGAATAAATGTATGAACTCTTAACCCTTTAACTGCAGAATTGTACACTATACAATTTGTTCATTTCTCTAACATTTCCCCCCTTTTAATACTTTATTCTTATTGTTTAATGAGTGCAAAACAAGTCCATTTCATCTCTTGACCATTTCCACCCAGGGCCTTGCAGTCAGAGAGTCATTCAGCGTAGGCTCAAGTAAACAATTCTTCCGCCTCCAGTTTTAGTAGTTCTTCATATTCAGTACTTTGTTGGTACAAGGTGTTTGAGACTGAGGCATGTATAGTGCTTTTTACCAGTCCACGCATGCAGGGGACACAACAGCATCCACAGAACATCAATATCGCTGCTCCAATGCAAATGGCGATCAACAGATTCATCAGGACACTGCCCCATCCCCCAAACCATCTCTGGAAAAAGTCTGTTAAAGGATTTTGACCTGGCTTGGTTAAGGCAGATACTTGCTGAATCACTTCGAGATGGCTATCTATTTTGTGTTCATTGTCTGGGATAAATGAACAGCATTCCTCTTGGATTAATGCACAAGTACCTCCTTTCGCCACCAGGGTGAAATCGAGAGCCATACGATTTTGAAGCACTACTGATCTCATAGCAGTCGGTTCATCTGTCACCAATTCCAAGGCGGAAAAGGTTGCATTGCTCAATGTTTCAAGCAGCTTGGACAACTTTCTCAGTTCCCAAATCGATGTTACCATTCCGTACTGAGGTATTATGCCAGTTCATGATATGACGTCATCACTGAGAGCCATGTGGGACAGTCCTTTATCACTGACGTGAGCCAGGTCATGGTGATATATCCATGATGCATAGATTCGGCCTGCTGGATTGGCAGGTTTTTTAACTTCTCGAACATTTCAGATTTTCCCTTGAGGTAAAGTTAACGTGCGTCGTATAGCTGGAACTAGGTAGCCCAAAAAGCAGCTTCTGGACCACTTCCTTGGTAGCCATTTATATGCCTTTCTTCCGCACACCAAATAACAATCTTCCACTTTAACGGTGATGTTGATAAACTCGAAGCGATCCCCAAAGTCCTGCTGTCCTCGGAACATTTTCCAATAGACAGTTTCCATTTCCTGGACAAAGTTAGCTATAGAGTTTTTAACAAGTTTTCTTATAGATGAGAAATTTGCCACACAACCCGAATTGTCTGCAGTGCAGTTATAAACCACTGTTTTGTTACAATGGCTCCACCCTACCCTAGTTTTACCAGGTTTCTGAAAACACACAGATTCATTTTGACGGAGGAACAGCTGTAAGGCAACCACATTTGCAGACGTAATATTAGCTGTGTTGCTCAACAAGCCTGTCTATGTCTCGGTAACATTTAGTGGAGACGCCACTAAAGGTAATCCTCCATGTGCAGTTGGTATAGCTGTACAGTTCCAACAATTAGAAACATTAAGGGTATCTGCATATGCGTACTTGATAGCCTGATATGTGTTGAAAGCAGGATGCCATGCTGCACTCTTGCTAGGTTCAGTAAATGTGGCGGAAAAGAGAAATGGCCATAGCAGACAAACAATGACCACAATAACAGTCAGTGAGATTACCACACAATATTTTTGTGAAAAGGGTTGTCGTTCCAGTGTTCTGTTTTCTTCGGTTTTCCCAAAAGGATGGAATTCAACTTTCTTTGGTGCAATCATGTCACTTAATCTGGGTATTTTTATCTTATTCTCTACCCTATAGGACCATAGCACCGATGATTGCTTCACTGGGTTTGAGACGGATCAGTTCCTATTGACCTGACCCCCCTTTGTAGCCAGATTTTTGTGCTTAGGGTCCCGATGGAGAGGTAAGATCTTTACCCAATTCAAATTTCTTCACTAACTTGCAGTGTGTCAGATGGACTCTGCAATCTTGACTGCAGTCGGTGTCGAAAGAAGCACCTGGTAGGGACCTTCCCACTTCGGTGATGCCCAGTTCTTCCTCTTTATGATTTTGATCCACACCCAATCTTCTGGCATCACTGTTACTTCCGGCGTCTTAGTCTGCTCTGAACCTGAAACAGAATTAGACTGCAACAGATGTTTAGAATTTAACAGTTTCTTCATATATTCAGCTAATGTAAGATCAGCTTCCTGGTCTGAAGGCATGAGAGGTTTCCATTGGGGTGTACAAATACGCCCTCCCATACAGTTTCTCATATGGGGTCAGCCCTTTTGCTAAGGGAACTGTTCTCATGTTCAACAGTGCCAGGAGTAAACAGTACAGCCAGGTTCTCCCAGTTTCAGCCATTAGTTTCCTCAGTTTACTTTTAAGTATACCATTATGTCTTTCGACCAACCCTGCAGACTGAGGATGATAAGCACAATGATTTTTTAAAGAAATACCAAAAAACTTACTTTGCTGTTGTATAGTTTGGTTTACAAAGTGTGTTCCGTTGTCACTATATATTCTCTCCAGAATGCCAAACCTAGGAACAATTTCTTTCACAAGAACATTTGCTACTGTAGCTGCATCCGGGTTCCTGGTTGGAGAAGCTTCCACCCACCTTGAGAACATATCTATAATGACAAGGCAGTATTTCTTATTTTCACATTTATTTAACTCTATAAAATCCATGCAAATGGTGTGAAACAGGTATGGAGGTGTGGGGAAACTCCCTTGACTGGGCCGTACTGCTCCTTGTGCATGATATTGATTGCAAATCTGACATGCTAAACAAAATTTTTTTAGAGTAGTTTGAAAATCCATATGCAGTGAACACCTGGTTCACTATCTGTACCATTCCCCCTGTTGAGACATGGCACTGCCCATGGCTCAATAATGATGCATAACGAAAAAGATTAGAAGGTAATATTGGTTTCCCTTCTTTTGAGATGTACAAAATGATTGCATTGTTTGTAGCATGTCCAAATTTAGACTTTCAGAGGGTTCTAAATCTTCTACAAGGTGTAAACAAGCTTCTGCGGCTGCTGGCTTTGCAGCAGTGTCAGCTCTTGCATTACCTTTTGAAATAACATCCTGCTGTTTTGTGTGAGCTGCACATTTGCAGATAGCTAAACACTGAGGTAATTGAATGGAGTTTAAAAGATCTAATATAAGCTGTGCATGATTTATGGGTTTACCAGTTGATGTAATCAAACCTCGGTTTTTCCATTGCTGTGCAAACACATGCACCGTGGAAAAAGCATATTGACTGTCAGTAAAAACATTTGCACGCTTACCTTTAGCAAAAATACAAGCACGAGTGAGTGCAATCAATTCTGCCTACTGTGCGGACAAATGTCGTGGTAAGGGTTTTGCCTCGATAACCTCTGTGTCAGATACTACAGCATAGCCCACTAGGTTCTGTCCTGCTGGGTTCTTTTTGCATGAGCCATCTACATAATATGAAAGATCAGCATCTGTTAAAGGTATATCTGTGAGGTCTTTTCTAGGTAACATTGTCTGTTCGATCTCCTGCAGGCAGTGATGTGGAGTACCATCTACAGGGGTAGGGAGCAGAGTTGATGGATTCAGGGTTGTGCATCATTCGATTGTCATATGAGGCTGGCTCAGCAAAACAGTCATACAGGAGAGATGTCTAGCCGGGGAAAGGTATGCTACCTTTTCTTGTAACAAAATAATTGCTACTGCATGAGGGACCCTTAGGGTAAGTGGGTGAAACAAAACCACTGAGGCCAAAGCCTGTACTGCCATAGCAGCTGCAACAACCGCTTGAACAGAATGGGGTAAGGACCGTGCCACCGGACCTAACTGTGATGAATAATAAGCAATGGGACGTTGCTTATCCCCATGTTGTTGCATCAGGACTGATGTCATATAGCCGTGCTTACAGTCTACAGTTTGAAAAAAGCGCTTGTGATAATTTGGTAACCGCAAGACAAAAGAAGATGCTATTAACTGTTTTAAATTACAAAAGGCTAAATCTGCCTCTGGTGTCCAAATCACCGGGTCCTGTGCTGCCATAGGTTTTTTTGTATATGAGGTCAGACAAGGGTGCCTCTTCCAAAGCATAGTTTGGAATCCAACTTCGACAGAAGTTAGTCGTATCCAAAAAGGACATCATTTCCTTTTTGGTAATGGGTTTTGGAGCCTGCAAAATAGCTATTTTTCTGTCCTCATCCAAGGTTATACCTCCTTCAAATATTATATAGCCCAAATATCGGACCTGCTTTTTCCAAAGCTGCAATTTTTCCTTGTTTACCTTGTGTCCCTCAGCAGCTAAAAATCGTAGCAATGCTAGCGTGTCTTCTCGGCAAGCTTGTAAAGTGGGAGTTGCTAATAAGATATCATCAACATAAAGCAGGATTTGACTATTTTTCGGTGGGCTAAATCTTGCTAAATTACTTGACATCTCTTGTGAGAATATCGTGGGCTCTCACAATAACCCTGTGGTAGTCGAGTGTATGTGTATCTTTTACCCTGATACGTAAATGCAAACCAGAATCTACTGTCCAGATGTATCGGAATTGAGAAAAATGCATTACTAATATCTACTACAGAAAAATATTTCTGATAGGGTTTTAACACATTTAAGAGTGTGTGTGGATCAGGTACCGTAGGTGCCCTAGGTATTACTGCCTCATTTACAGCCTGCAGGTCTTGAACCATGCGCCACTCTCCATTTGCTTTCATAACTGGGAACAAAGGTGTGTTACATGGTGAATCAGGAGATTCAATTAACACACCACCTTTGAGGAGTGCAGCTATAATAGGCTTTATCCCTGCCTCTGCATCTTTTCTCAGCGGGTATTGACGTTTTTGAGGTCTAAATGTTGATTTTGGAGTAATCACCACTGGTCCTGCCATGCGAATAAGGCCTACATCTGATTTCCCTGTGGACCACAGTTTGTCTGGAATACCTTTCAGAGCATTCTCTTCCTCCTTTAACAGGAGTATTTGTCAAGTATTTTTGCGAAAATGTAGGTGTACTGCTGGCTTAGTTTGAGTTACCCAGTTCAATTTTTGTACCTGCACTCCCTGCTCTGAAAGTTCCTCCCTGGTCTGTTTTTCCCATCTGGTAATCTCTCTGCCAGACTCTACTCATTTTGTGTTTCTGTCTTTAATGAGGCTCACATGTGGTAGGAGGTCAGATTTGTAAAGTGCTGTTATTTCTTTAGGCAGAGAGCAGCTGGCTATGCTATTTCCCATTGTATCCAAGTATAGGTTACGTAACACTACCCTTGCTGTGGGATATTTAAACAGCTTATCTCTGTAATCTTCATCTGGCCCTTGTGTGTCACGAAAATACAAGGTGCAGTGCAGTAATGGCTGCTTCTTAATATCTAATGAGGGATATTTACTAATTGCCAAATCCATTAATTCTTTGGTTATGGTCCCTGGGCCGGTACTAACCAGGTCCTGACTGTACCAGTAAAACATCTCACCTCTTGACTGCACTACACAGGTATCATGCACTTCGCAGATATCAGTCTGTCATTGTGCTTGCATCCCTTGCATAGTCGGAACCACTGCTATGCCAAATAACTGCATCAAATCTCTGCCTAAGAGATTTATTGGGCATTTTGCAGACACTACAATTTTACTTCTCTGTGTCAACCCTGTTACAGGATCTGTGATCATAATTTTGTGTGAGAGAGGCTCCCGGTATAGCTGCCCATTTGCAGCCTTAACAAATATGTAATCCGAAGACCGTGTACACTCTGGTAATTCGGAGGGATGTATCAGGGTCCGTGAAGCCCCAGAATCACACAAAAAGATAACCTCTCTTCCTTCCACCAAAAGGGTGACTTCTGGCTTGATAGCTGCTAAAATGAGTTCCAAGCACAGAAGTGCCAAGTCCAATACCTCATCACTTTCATTTTCATTCCCTCCCCCATCCTGTACTTTCTCCATTTTTACTTCTACGTTACCATTTATCCTGCTTTGTATTGTAACCCTTCCCTGTGCTTCCTGACTATCATATAGTCAGTTATCACCTTTTTGTTCATCCTTTCTTGTCTTATTATTTCTTTTGCAATCCCTTGCCATGTGACCTTTTTTCCCGCATTTAAAACATTCTCCCCTCTTTTTACATCCCTCAAAATCTTCTGACCGTTGGTCAGACTGCCTACCTTCCCTATTTTTGCCCTTTTTTCCTGGATGTACCACATATACCTCAGCCCCGTCTTCTAATGAAAATACCTGCATTTTCTTTTTTTTTTTTGCTATTAAAGTGCCTTTCAGCATGCCTTGCATACTCAAGCAGTGGTTGCAATCTGCTTGTACGATGATCTACCATGTGTTTTGTAATAAAACTACTAACCTTCAGAAAGGCATTTTTAACTGTTTTTCATAGAAGGAGTCTGCTGTCTGGTTGTCAGGGATTTGCATCCCACAATGATTATTAAAGCACTCTATGAGCCTAGCAAAATAGCGGTCAACTGACTCGCCTTCTTGCTGGACTCACTGATTAATACAGGTCTAGTCTGCCCATGGTCGCCACTTTTCAGAAATTCGGTTTGTAAGCCCTGTCACCTGGGCATCTAATCCTATGCTGTTATGTGGAAGGGGTCTCCGCTGAGCGTCACGAGGGTTCCAATCACCACAGACCATGTGCCAGTCTGGACCTATAATTTGTCTTACCACTTTCTCTATCTCTTCTCCATTTAGGTTATAGGTTAGCCTCATACCTTGCAGGTCCTCTGAAAATTTTTGAAAGTTAACCCTAGGGTGGGGAATACCCTCAGTGGCCTTCCAAATATCTTCGGGACTCCAGGGTCTATATACTAATAAAGTAGGGTCTTGGTTATCCTGACCTGCTCTGGGTTTAGGTACCTCAATAAGAGGACAAAGAAGTTCTTCCCCACTAGTCGTGGCCTGGGTTTCACTAAACAATTGCCAGACTTCGAGATTTTTATCATCATCATCTGTGTGTTTTGTTTTGGACCTAGTCCCTATTGGACCCCTAACTTTTACTAGTTTATTTTTACAGAGTCCTCACCTCCTGTAACCACAGGATATAAAGGAGGCACTCTGTGTTGATTACTTGCCCTGTATGCTGGTGGGGAAGGGGGTGCTTCTTTATCTAAAAACATTGTTTTAGAGTTTTTTTCTTTCTGGTCTCTTCGATTTGCTTCCTCCAGCCATCTGTGTGCCTGGGGAATTCCTAATTGTTGCTGTTTTTTAACTTGCCCCTTGGAGTCTGCTGTTAATTGCTTTATCAATTTGAGAAGTGAAGATTTATCTAATGTTCCATCAAAATCATACTTGGTTACCCATTTTGAAAAATATCTAACATTATCTGCGCGCTGTACCTGCATATATTTACCATATTCTGTTAATGGTGGGTCTTTTGATGTTTTTGCACCACAGTTATAATTACCCATTTGCTCACTACGTAGTTACCTTTAGTAATTTTATCTATTACTTTCAATTTTTACATGTACCACGGATTTTGTTATAGTTTCTTCAGAATGACTGTCTAACCTCCTACTATCCTGTTCACCTAGTCTATAACAGAACTGTAGTTTTTCTCTGTCCCTGACTGAATAAAATACAACTTAACAGAAATAAATGCTGTTTCCTGTACCTGACTGAATAAAAATACAGCCTAACAGAAATAAATGCAGTTTTCCTGTCCCTGACTGAATAAAATATAGTGTAACAGAAATAAATGCAGTTTTCCTGTCCCTAACTAAATAAAATACAGTCTAGCAGAAATAAATGCAGTTTCCTGTCCCTGACTGAATGAAATACATTCTAACAGAAATAAATGCAGTTTTCCTGTCCCTGACTGAATAAAATACAGTCTAACAGAAATAAATGCAGTTTCCTGTCCCTGACTGAATGAAACAGAATAGCAAAACCCACCTTAGCTGAGCGTACGCGATTGACCACTGATTCGCGGATACCTGTCCTTCAATCGCAGATCAGAAGGTGACTGGCCTCTTTTGACGACAGTTCAGTCGGAGGTCTTTATATTGCAGAAGAACTGATTTGGTTTCTTCCCCATATGGTTTCAGCCACCTGGCCGTCTGATCCAAGGTGAAGAGAGGGCTCCGGCTCGAAGGACCAATCTGTTAAAGAAAATACAAAGATCAATTCACGTAAGGTTCAGCAAAGGCATCCTTTATTACTTGCAGCAAGGAGACAAAGCATGTAGGTACAAGGTTTGTCTGATTTTCAATAGCTCAGCCTGCTGTTTTTATACAGTTCTTTGCACGTACACAGCAGGTGCTTATCAGATAATTGCTGACTTACAAAAACATCTCTCAGAATTTAGCTTGACCACAGGGCTTGCCCTGTCAAACCCAGTTTCTGAGTAATGGTCCTGTAACTGTCTCTTCCTAACACAACATTTTTCTGTTGCTAGTGTGAGGCCCCTATCTCAACATTCCATAGCAAGAACAACAGACTTTTAGGCGTCAGCAGCTTTTACAGAGACCACCAGTATTTACACATTTTACATAGAATAAGTGTATTAACTCGTAACCATTTAACTACAGAATTGTACACTATACAATTATACATTTCTCTAACAGTCGTCTTTCACCTTTGTTATTTGCAGTATATTTAGAACCATTGCCAAAGACAAAATTCCAGTCTATTATTTTTAATATTAATACTGCTGCAAGTAAACAGAAAAATCATATCATTCTTGGCAATTTCAACCTTAACCTGTTTGGCCACCAGTCTAATAATCTGATGTGAAGTTGTTCTGTCTTGCCATTCATTCTTACAGATGGGTTCGGAGCCGATCCTCAGCTCTGAGTCGGCCAACTACAAAGCTCAAGGTCTTCAGACAGCTTGAGGCCGAGTCCCTATCCCATGATGCACCTTGTGTTACCTCAGATCTAGTTTGCCACTGCAACATATCGAAGGATACTTCACAGCTCTGGCAAGTAGAGTTTTTCTTCTTAAGAAATTTTCTCTTTGAATACCTTTTATTATAGTTTTAAGTTTTCTTTCCATTTAATAGCTTTCATAGAATTTATAGAACTAGTTTGTTGGCTATCTTTTATAAGCCTTCCTATAGCTACTTTGGCCATCGTTTTATTAGGCCTTTAGCATCTTCCTTCCCTTTTTCTGGTGTGCCTTTAATAGTTTAAAACATTAGATTAGAAGTGAGTTTTATTAGGAATTTAGTAGTTTTAAAGCTTTACAAGAGTGTGTTATTAGAAACTTTAATAGTTAGACTTTAATTAGTAATGTAGAGCCCATTTTAATTTAGGGGCTACTTCCTGTTTGAATAGTTGTGCGTTGCTTGAACATAGTTTCTCTTTGAGATATTATTATTGAAAGTATAAACAGATTTTTTCTTGTGTCCATTTATATTCATATATGGCTGACCAAGAGAAGGAAAAATAACCCAAGTCTGGGTTCAAAAAATGTCCAAGGTGTGGACAGAAAATGTCTGTGACTGATGGTCACGTTAACTGTGTTTACTGTTTGGGTGCTTAACACTTACAAGAGAGCTGCTCCATCTGTCATTCTTTCAGTAGCCGTGTTCTACAGGAAAGAAAGAGAAAGTTGATTGACAGAGAGCTATTAAAATCTGTTTTTCAGGAAGCTTTGGGTGATCATGATAAAACATCTAAATCCCCAAAATCTACCAAGTCATCAAAATCATCATCCTTGGAGCATAGAGTTTTGGATCTGACACCATCAAACAAATTATCGACATCAGCTCCACAGTCTTCGGAGCCGAGTGTCATAACCTTTCGGAGCCAGTCCCCAGTGCCAGAGCCGGTGTCTGCAGTGTTGAAATCACCAGTTTTGCAATCGGTGGTTTCATCGATCCATTCATCTTGGTCCTTGATAAGCCTATCTAATTTGGATGTAGATCGTGTGGTGCAGAAGTTGTTACAAGCACCGGCGTTTGCCAAATTGTTATTGGTTTCGACCCAAGTGGTTCCGGAACCAACAGCTGTCCCTCCATCTACTTCTTTTCCTCTTCCGAGTCGAACCGTTCCTTCAGAGCCAGAGGAGTTGGAGCTGATGATTGTGGAGCCTTCAGAACCAATGCCTGTTCCAGTGACATCGGTGCCAACTACTCAGACTTCCTCGATGCCTATCGAGGGGTCTAGGAGCTGACACTCACCGGTTGGGTTTGGGGAGGACAGTCGGACCGATTTTGTGGCTCCGACTTTGCCTCTTGGGGCTTCGACGCAGATGAGTTGGGCTCCTACCTCTGGATTAGAGCCCACTGTTCCGGTGCCTAGGGAATCATCTGCTTCTTCGGACCCAGGGGTTCCTTCACATCGGAGCAGAGGTGCCTTTGATGCCATGAGGAGAGTAATGTCCCCCAGGACATCCACAATGTCAGGACCAACTACCTTCTCCCCTAAAGCGCCTGTGTCTATGTCTGCCTCACAGATCCCTTTGAAGCTTAGAGACCCTGAGCCTTAGGAAGCCCCACTGGGTGGACCCTTCTCTTCCGAGACCTCACCAGAAGCTCCCACTGATGAGGTTCCCAGGAAGAGAATTTGCAAGTGGAAGCATCTAGACTCCCTGCAGGAATCTGTCACCTCAGACACCGACTTGGATGAGTCAGAAGGGTCCCCGTGGTCCCCCTCAGAGGATATCTCATTTGCAGATATCTTGGAAATCCGAAAGCAGAGGGGTGGCTGGAAGCTCACCAACTCTACTGAGGATGAGTCGGTCCTCCTGAAAGCTTTTGGGTCTCACCCCTCCACTTCTTGGGTGTCTCTGCCCTTCGATGAGCTTATGGAGCTGGTCTCATGAAGGGCATGGGAGTCTCTTGACACCATGGAGCCTGTCCGAAGGAGGCCTAATTTATTTCTTCTCCTCAGGATAAGGCTTTTCTCAGTAAGGGAGTGCCTGTTGATGCCATGGTGGTGATAGCAGCCACCAAAAAGGAGATGTCAGAAACTTCTTCTTCTGTCCATCCTCCTAACAGAGATTCTAGGATCATGGATAGATACGGGAAGCGCATGTTCAGTTCAGCGACTTTTGCCACACGATCACTGAACTACTTCACACTTTTCACGATACTGCAAAAAGATCTCCTAGAAAGGCTTGGAGATACTTTACAGGTTACAGTAGCTGAGGGAGTTGCAGACAAGGTTGCTTCCCAGCTTGCTACTCTTAATTCCATAGTAAACTCTTCCATGCGTCTGATATCATATGCAGCTGATGGAATGAGTAGGGCAGCAGGTACAGGAATCGCTCTTAGGAGACACTCTTGGATGCGCTTATGTTCATTTGCAGATCCCTTTCAGTCATCCTTTGTGAGCACCCTTTTTGATGGCTCATCTCTTTTCGGGCTCAAAGTAAAGGAAACTCTTGCAAGGTATGAGCAGGAAGGAAAGACTCTGTCTGCTACCGCAGTTTGTTTTTCCACCCCTACTAGACCCTACCCCAAAGGTCAAAAGGGAGGAAAGATGTATTTCCGAAAAGCCCAAGGAGCCTTTCAGGACACACGTGGTGACCCTCCCTCCAGTGGCAGAGGAGAGGGTAATAATAGAAGACCCGACCTTCGTAGCAGAGGGGTCCTCAGAATCAGGGAGATGGAGATCAGTTATTTGGGAAGCCCTATCAGCGCTCCTGAAAAGGAGGCCCAACTGTCCAACTCTGTAGGTAGTCGGGGGTCACTTATCTTTGTACCCAGATGCCTGGCTAAAAATAACAAATGACAACTGGGTACAAAGCATAATATCCAGAGGATATTTTATTCCATTTGCCACTCCACCTCCCTTGATAAGAAAAATCCCGGACATTCCACCCAGTTACAGGGAGCAAGCAACCGTAGAGGTCCAAAGGTTGCTAGAAAGAAGAGTCATCCAACCGGTCCCTGCAGAGCAGATAGGATCCAGAACTTACACAAGATTCTTTTTAGTTCCAAAAAGACAGGGGACTGGAGACCTGTTTTGGACCTCAGCATACTAAACAGATCTGTCAAGAAGGAGAATTTCCGGATGGTCATTCTACAGTTGATACTTCCCTTTTTAGAGAAAGGCAATTGGATGTGCTCAATAGATCTCCAGGATGCGTACTACCACATAAAAATGGCCAGACCAGCCAGGGATCATCTGCGTTTCTGGCTGGGAGCCAATCACTTCCATTTTTGAGCCCTGCCCTTTGGTGTCACTACAGCCCCCAGAGTGTTCAAATGTATGGCAGTGGTCACTGTTCACCTGAGGCATTTGGGATTCCAGGTGTTTCCATACTTAGATAATTCGCTCCTCACCGCCACCACCAGGCATCAGCTTATACAAGCCAGGGACACCACGCTTATTCTTTGCAATCAACTGGGGAGTGCCATAAACTCAGAAAAATCTGCCTTGTCACCATCGCAACATATAGTTTTTATCGGAACAGATTTGGACACCACTTTAAAACTTCCTTCAGTAAAGATATTGGCACTTTGACATCAAATTCTGAACCTCATATCCAGAAACAAGATGCCAGCCTTAGATGTGCTAAAATTGTTGGGGACGATGGCAACTGCAATAATAGCAATTCCCTTGGGTCATATGCACATGAGGATTCTACAATGGCTCCTGTTCACGCAATGGTCCTATCAAGAACTCTCAATGTCACATCTCATCATTCTAACTCCTGCAAAAAGGATCTTTGGTGGTGGTTGACCTCTCTCCAAGTAACATTAGGTCGTCCTTTTATCCTTCCCTCACCATCGGCCACTGTGACCACGGATGCTTCTCTGATTGGGTGGGGGGGGGGGGCATTTTCAGGGAAGAACAGCCCAAGGCACATGGACCAAACAAGAGACGCATCTGCATATCAATGTCCTGGAGAGGAGAGCGGTACTCTTGGCGTTGCAGTACTTTCAGGACTCTTTCCCTCTGGGGACAATTGCGATTCAGACGGACAACATGTCGGTGGTCTGGTATATAAACAAACAAGGAGGAACCAGGTCCTATCCCCTTTGTCGAGAGGCCCTAAGAGTATGGCAGTGGGCTACCTCCACCCAGCACTTTCTGATAGCAACACACATCCTGGGGAAATCCAACATGATAGCAGACAAACTGAGCAGGGCAATCTTGTTGCCTCACAAGTGCTCCCTCAAAGAAGAAATAACGGAAAGAATATTCCGCAGATGGGACCAGCCTTGCTGTGATCTCTTTGCATCCCCTATAAACACAAAATGCAGAAGCTATTTTGCCCTAATCCCCTCTCTGGGAGATGCCCTAAGGGATTCACTCGTACACAATTGGCCTCCGTGTCTCCTTTATGCCTTCCTGCTAATACCCCTGATACCCAAAGTGTTACATAAAGCCAAAGCCCTGGAAAGGACCATCATTCTTATAGACCCTCACTGGTCTCATCAGATTTGGTTCCCCTTTCTTCAACCTCATCTATTATCTGTTGGAAGAGCCTTGGATTCTAGACCCAGTTTCAGACCTTCTGATGCACTCGTTGGGGCTCTTCAGCCCTCCCTTCAGTCCCAGAAATTGACAGCTTGACTGCTCCAATTCCCAACATAGCCAGGTTCCATAACCTCTCAACTGAAACACCACATATTTTAATTTAATATCATCTCATAAATCATCTTCTAGGAAATGATACCTCAGCAAATGGAAGAGATTTTCCATATGGGCTTCTCAAAATAACATTGACCCTTACCTAGCCCCTGTTTCCTCCATCCTAGAATTTTTGACTATGCTTTTCAACAAGGGAGCAGCAGCAGCCACCATGCGTGTGCCGCTCGCTGAGATCTCTAAGTTTTGTCTTGGTACTGAAGGCTTTAATGTAATGTCACACAAGCTATGCAAAGCTTTTCTCAAGGCGACTTTCCACCTTAGACCACCCGTCAAATCCCCTTATACACCTTGGAATCTAAATGTTATGCTTTCACGCATCATTCTTCCACCATTTGAACCAGCTTCTTCATGTGATTTGAAATTTTTGTCTTGGAAGACTATCTTTTTAGTAGCCATCACATCTGCCCAAAGAATTTCAGAGCTACAGGGCTTGTTTATAAAACCCCTGTATTTGATTTTTCATTCTGATTGAGTTTTACTATGAACAAATCCTTTATTCTTACCTAAAGTTTGTACTGAAGCTAACCTTAACCAAACCATAAAATTACCGTTTTTCCCCCCAAGCACACCAATAACTTGGAGTATATGCTGCACAAACTTGATGATCACAGACAATTTTGATTTTACCTAGATAGAACCAGAAGATCTGAACAACATTTTGTTTCCTTTTCAGACTCCAGAAAAGGTAGAACTGTGGCAAAAATCACACTGTCGAAATGGTTATCTGATTGCATCACCTTCACTTACTCAGCTTCCAATATATCTCTGCAGCACAAAATAAAGGTTCATTCAACCAGAGCTATTTCCACATCTTTAGCCTTTACTGCCAGGCTACCAATAGATAGTATTTGTGCAGCAGCCACTTGGTCAAAGCCTCATACTTTTATCACTCATTACAAAGTCGGCAGGGCTTCCTTTGGTTCCACTGTCCTGAAAAACATACTCCCGTGAGCCACCCGAGAAAAATGGTGCTTGGGATGCTACCCATCTGTAAGAATGAATGGTGAGATAGAACAATTTCACATAAAGAAGTTATGCACTCCTCATAACATTCCATGTGAGTTGTTCATCTCGCCTTCATTCTTACTTCCCACCCTCCAACCCCCTCCAGGCTTTTTTCGAGGACCAAGATTCATGTTTTGTCATGGTTGCTTTGCCTTTCCTATGGTCTCCTTACATAAAAGAGTGATAGAATGGCATATGGTATTGTTAGAGGTAGCAAACAAGATCTGATGTAACACAAGGTGCATCATGGGATAGGGACTTGGCCTCAAACTGTCTGAAGACCTCGAGCTTTGTAGTTGGACGACTCTGCTCTGAACCCCATCTGTAAGTATGAAGGCGAGATGAACAACTCACATGGAACATTATGGTGAGTACATATGTTCAGGAATTCATTTGCCCAAAATTAAGTTATGTCAGCACTCTGTGCTGGACCTACTAATCATGGCATTCCCACAAAAATGAATTCCATAACTATATGTCCTCCTACCTTCAGTGATGACTTTCTAAATTTCTGTCATAATACACAGTGTAGTACTAAAACAGCACCCCCAAACCCATTACATGCAGGCCTAAATCCACTAGTAACATAAGTAAACTCATGTCACACTCTCTAGCCTCAAATGGTTCTCAGTGCTCAGGTCAGAAGATGCTAACTGGGCAACCAGTAACCTAATAAACATGCACTTACAACTTCAATGCAAATTCTTCCTCAAAGTCTCTGGTTTGCACAAGGCCAACAATAATCAGTGGCTAACCAGAGAGTTAAAGACCCTCCTTGATCTCAAGGATGGGGCATGACATAAGTTTAAACAGTACCCAGCTCCACAATATGTCTAAACAAACCATAAGGAGACATAAAGTTAACTATGTAAAAAAAAAAAAAAAAAAACAGACAGAAGTTTCTCTTAGACTAACCCAATTTTGTAATGAAGTTAACCTTTTTACTGGCTGTAAAAATCCTCAAGTTTCCAACTTTCTTAAGAAATTCAGTACCTTTCCACAAGTTACACCCATCAATACTCAATCTCAACCCCAGCCACCATCCTCCTCTCCATACACACACCACTCTTATTTCAAGAAAATTGAATCCATAGACCTTGAACCTCTTCTAGTACAAACCTTAAGTTGTAGTAAAAACTATTACCCAAACAACCTAAGCCAAACAGTGCTTTGCAATTCCAGCCCATGTCTGTTTACCTGCTTTAGGAAAAATGCAGACAACTCGCACAGTATATTAAAAAGTATAATCTTCTGTTTTTAAAACAACATGGCTTTTGGATAGGTTGCAATTGACTGCAATATAGACCCTAACAGGTTACCTTTTATCCATGCTAAGAAAAACAATTTGGACCACTGTATGGAGGTCAGGAGCCAAAGGAGCACACAGGTCAAGCAGCAGTGTACACAAACTAAAAAAGAAGCCAGAACACATCAAAATCATTCAGCACCACCTTAATTTTGTAATAACTGGCAAATGCACATAAAAATATAAATAAAAAAAGATTTTTTAAAAAAAGTATGCTTTTTATTGAGTCGCTGTAAAAAGTAAAAAAATAAGGAAGAAGAGTGAAAACTCTGGAAAAGAAACACAGACAGGCTGATTTCAGAAAAGAATTTCAGGTTGATTTTGCTGATTCCTGCCACTTCTTGTGGTACCTCATTATCACAGTAAGCAAAACCAACCTTGAATGGATATGGATAGCAAAATGCAAGCAGTGAAAATGCTTTTAGTCCCAGTTTTTATATTTTTATCAAGCAGAGGAGAAGTTGTAGGTAGCATTTAACAAAGAGTTGAAAGATTTTATTTGAGAGGGGAAGAGGGCAAGAACTGATCTTTCCACTAAAGCAAGGTAGTTTAGGATTACCTGATATGAAGGGGTATTTCAGATCTACACTATTAAGGCTTTTGTTTATAGCACAAGCAGAAAGCTTTAATTCAGAATGGAAAGAGATGATGATGAAATGGGGAGCAGCTTAAGAAACAAGGAGCGACTGAGATTCTGGATGCAGATCCGTATGAAGAAGAAGAATAACCGTACAGAATATTATATTCATAAAGGAGCAGAAAGTATTCTAAGAACTAAGCCAACACAGGAATGGAGAAAGATTCTGATGGTAGGGATGACTGCAATTGGGAAAATAGGCAAGAAGGGCTGACATGTACTGTAGAAAACTGGCAAACGAACCAAGGTATTGGGAGCAAATAATTAGAGATGGAAATGTAATATACTAGGAAGAGGCCAAGAATTCATTTGGACTGCAAACTAAAGATTGCCTTCTGGATCAAGGATTGGTATCAGAGTATAGGCAAAGAGAAAGGAATAGGGGATCCTAAGTGAAAGACCAGCACTGGTAGAGTTTTTAGTGGAATCTAGAACAGAAGGTGATGATAAAAAAGGGATAATCATTAGAGCATATAAAATATTGCATGATAACTATAGGAATCAATCAGAGGAGTTTAGAAAGGATTAGGAAGACAGATTGGCTAAGCAATTCACAAAGGAACAATGGGAGATATATATATGGCTCCCAAATATGCAACAGAGTCTAGAACATTTAGGATTTTTACTTGGAAGTGTTTGCATAGGTATTTTTATACCCCAAATAGACTCCAAATATTTTTTTCTCGGGTAGATTGCAAATGTTGGAGGTGTGATGGGGAAGAAGGAGGTAATTGGAAACATATTTTTGGGAGTGTAATGTGTTTGCAGACTTTAAAAAGTCCCTGAAGACTACTCTTTCAGAAATACTGGGTGAGCAAGTTGGTGTAACTAAAAAAATGAATTTTTTAAGCTGTGATACAGAATTGGAATTACATAGACATGGCAAGGCCTTGCTGAGTTTAATTCTGGTGTCTGCCAAAAAAGCAATTAATAGAAAATGGAAATCAAAGTCTAAACCAGCTGTATTAAAAATAGAGAATATAGTAAGAAAACGGAATTGTGGGATCAATACATACGGAGTAATGTTTTGAAGGAGGAATGAGGTTTAAGGGAAGGGAGGAATTAATGAACTATATAATGTCTGACAATTACTGTATAGATTATAAGTGATGTATGTTTGCAACTGAAAATATGTCAGTATGGTTTGTTTTCATTTATATAAATGTCTGCTTGCCTATGTCATAAGTGATAATTCAATAAAGACGTTTCCCTGTTTAAAAAAATAGTGACATAGGAAACCTCCAAATGCTGGATCCAAACCAATTTGGTTTTGTCAAGGGCAGGACCTACCTACTCAGCCTGGTGGACTTCTTTGAGAAGGCCACCAAAACAATGGATGAGGACAAAGCAGTTCACATGCCTGTCTTGACTTGGCCAAGGTATTTGACACAATGCTCCACTCAGCTGTTGTTGACAACCTCCAGAGGTTAGGTATACACCCTTATGTCATCCAGTGGATAGCCAGGTGGCTCACAGACAGGACCCAGGAAGTTAGAACTGGAGAATCCACCTCTACAAAGAAGTCAGTCAAAAGCAAAGTCCCTCAGGTTTGGTCCTGGGACCACTGCCTTTTGGCATTTACTTCTCTGAGGTCAAGACCAATTTCAAGGGCCTCTGGCTGACTAAATCTGCAGATGATTGAAGATTAGGAGAAGTTATAGAATCCCCTACCTAAAGAAATGATGTCCTTTCATATCATTTTTACCATATTCTTTACATAAGGAATCTCCTGTCAAGGGGAGGCCTAACATCTAGCCAGTATAGTAAAGCCTTTGGAATTTAAAGAGTTCGTACGTCACAACGCATAGAGCAAAAAGGTGACGTACATACCTCAGAACCACCAGCCTGAATGCCATCAGTGAACATCTGTCTGAACGCTCCTCAAGACCCTGCATAGTCGTCTCTCCTCCTTTACCTAGAAATCCAAAATCTAAAATTGTTGGTGCAAGGTGCTATGCAGTGTTCTCATCCCAAATGTCAAATTCCTGCCAAGAAAAAGGCCAAAAAACTCAGGTCTGATTCTGCTGATGTCTTGCTTCCCCTGGACATCTATTTTGAGGCTGGTGGAAGCTCTGAGGATCGTCCATTTTTTATTCCGGAATACTCTGCCTAGACCTGTCATAGGCTGGCATGGATGAGGCTTTTTGCATGTCCTCAGAAGCTTTACAGAAGAGTCCGGTATGCTGCGAGATGCTTCTTCAACTATAGTACCTGCGGATGTCTCTACCTTAGATGGGTCCGGAGCCGCTGTGCAGGCACCAGCTTCTGAGGGTGTTTTCAGGCCTTCCGATTTTCTTATTAAACAGACGACTTCCTTTCAAACCAAAAATATCGAATTTCTCAGGCCTAAACTTTGCACTATACCTAGGGAACCGACGACCAAAGCACATTCTAAGGCCCACATGCCACAAAAACAACTGATTAGAATGACTGAGGACCTCATTACTTTAATTAGGGGAAGTCGGCCTTCCTCCTGTAAAAGACCCAGAACTGATTTTCCTTCTGATTCTTCTGATCAGGAATCTGATTACTCTGATCCTTCTGATTTCCAGGACATGCCCATATCTACCTATGAGGATTCTGATGCAGAGAATTCCATTCCCCCTGCTTCCCCTCCAGACGATTTTTCCTTTGGTGAAACCCTGCACACTCTTAGAGAGCATTTCCGCTGAGAGGGTCTATGTTAAATGTTTGAACATCCAAAATGTCGAACATTACATGGTCGAGACCAAATGTTTGACATTTGGATCTTCGAACATAAAAAAAAAAAGAAAACACAGAAAAAAACACTTTAACAGGGTAGGGGCAAGCCCCCCTACACCCCCACATCCCCCCCTACTTAAATATACCAACTCTGAGACTGCACTTCAGTGCAGAAAAGGGAAATTCTCCCTATCTGCACCGTATGGTGCCGTTGAAAGTCTGTCTTAGAGCACTCAAAATTTCGAACATTTGGTCTCGACCAAGTAACGTTCAAAATTTTGAGCGTTCGAAGATTTGACAGGTACCCCGCTGGGAAAGCCAGGACTACTCCCAGTCCAAAAAGAGACACAGGGAATTTTTAAGCTTGCCTCAGCACAGGCCTCTAACTATCCTTCCTTTTCTGGAAATTGTAGATGGTGTCTTCCTGGAATCCAGCCTTACCCCTGATACCTTGCCTCCAGCTCCCAGGAAACTTGACAGGTACTATAGAGTGCCTGACTCCCACAAATTCCCTTTTAGGAATCCTACTGCAGATCCATAGACCATTTCCCAGGGACCTAAAGGCGTTAAAGCTATAGCTGTCAAAAATTCTACCCCTTCAGACAGGGATTCCAGAGCATTAGACAGATGGGGAAAAAAGGTATACACCTCTGCTACGGTTGCCATTAGGGCTTTAAATTGCCAGTTTTATATGTTAAAAGTGTCAGCAGCATATTATGGAGCAAATTAAACAAAAAAATGTTGATTCCTGATTGTGAAGAACACAAAGATTTACAAGAGTTAATGCATTCTGCTAACCAAGTTGGTAAACATACTTTGCAATGTGGGTTTGATGCTTTAGAAGCATCTTTCAGGGCTGCTGTGATTGGGTCTGTTCTTAGAAGACATGCTTGGCTTAAAGAACAGAACTTGCCAGATCATGTCAAAGCAAAATTACTGGATGCACCATTAAATCAAGAGAGTCTATTTGGTAATAAAGCAGAAGTCCTCAAAATAATGGGGGAGAAAGCTAAATCTATGCAAACTGTTAAAGATTTTTTACAAGTACAGCCACCTAGATTCAGTAGGCATTGGCCTTCAAAAAACTGGTCTTTTCCAGGCCTACTCAGTCCAAACCCAGGGGCAGCAGACCACGAAGACGTCAGTCTCAGATTTTGCATAGATCTGAGCAGTGGAGTGCTCCCATGTCCAAAAGAGGGAGTACTAAGTCTCCATCCTATGGAAAAATTGCACAATGACTTATCCTTAACTCTTCCATGCCTTGCCCAAGTACTTGCACCTTTAGGAGGGAAATTTGCACTGCATGCCAAAAACTGGCAATACATTACCCAAGACAAATGGGTCTTAAACATTGTTTCCCAGGGATACAGATTCCAGTTCCACTCACTCCCATCCATAAGCGGATGACCAGACCTCCCACCAAACCAGTGGGCAGAGGCCCAAAAGCAAGTACTTTCTCTTCTCAGTATTAAGGCTAATCAGCCTGTCCCAGCAGAACAAAGGGGACAAGGTTTTTACTCCATTCTGTTTCTGTTCCCCAGAAAAGAAAACTCTTGGCGTCCCATCCTGGATCTGTCTATTCTCAACACCTTTTTTGTGGTTCCAAAATTCAAAATGCTAACTCTCTAACAGCTGCTTCCTATGCTAGCCAAGGACTCCTGCCTAGCAACCCTAGATTTAAAAGAAGCTTATATGCACATCCCCATAAGGGAATCTTGCAGAAAATACCTACGCTTCAGAGCAGGCTCTATGCACTATCAATTCTCTGCACTTCCCTTTGGTTTATCTACTGCGCCTAGGGTACTCACAAAGTGCCTAGCTCCAGCCATTGCATATTGCAGGCAGAGAGAAATTCAAATTTACCCATACTTGGACAATTGCCTGATTCAGGTGGACAGTCAAGAATTGCTACTTCAGCACCTGTCATTTGTAAAGAGACTTTTAACTTCACCTGGGTATACTATCAATGAAAAGAAATCACAACTGGTACCCAGCCAACAGATTGTATTCCTGGGAGCAAACTTGAACACAACTTCCCAGATGGCATTCCTTACTCCAGAGAAACAAATTTATTTGACAAACTATTTCAATCTACTGCCCACAAAAACCCAGCTATCTGCAAGAAAAATACTGCAAGCCCTAGGATTCATGGCCTTTTGCATTCTACTAATTCTATATGCAAGACTGCATATGAGGAAACTTCAGTGGTACCTAAAAAGTCTCTGGTGTGAACATTCTCAGGACCTGGAAACAATGATTCCTATCATTCCTTGCCTAAGGACAGAGTTCCTTTGTTGGGCAGAGGCCTGCAACCACAACAAGGGACTCCCTTTCACTATACTCCCTGCCGCCCAAACTCTAACAACAGACTCATCAGACTGTGCATGGGGGGCTCACATGGCAGGGCAGTACATTCAGGGCAAATGGAACCCAAAGCAAATGCACCTGCATATCAATCAAAAAGAAATGTTAGCTGTACAGAATGCTCTGACAGCCTTCAAAGGCCTTATTCTTCCAGGACAACTATTGGTAAAGACAGACAACACCACAGTTGTGTGGTACATAGACAAGCAGGGGGGAACCCATTCCTACCCACTCTGCAGACTAGCCATGACACTGTGGAACACAGCCTTGAGCAACCAAGTGCACTTACAAGCTCAATTCCTGCCAGGCAAACTAAATTCACTGGCAGACGACTTAAGCAGAAATCTCATGGACCCACACAAGTGGAAACTGGAACCCAAAATATTCAAGCTTTTGAAGAACAGGTGGGGGACACCAGAGGTGGACCTATTTGCTAACCCACAGAACTGTCAATTGAAAAAATATTGCACCAGAACTCCCCACAGCCAAGCATGGAAAGTGGATTCCCTGTCCTTCACCTGGGAAAGCCTCTCAGTCTATGCCTTTCCCCCTTTGCCACTCCTCTCGAAGGTCCTACTAAAAATCAAACAGGACAAGCCAAGGACAATCCTGATTGCGCCAGACTGGTCATGCCAGCACTGGTACCCTCTTTTTTGCAGTATGACAGTGCTACAACCATGGCACCTGTCTCAGACTCCTTCCCTGCTGTCCCAACATGCAGACCAGATTCTGCACCCTCAGCTACAGACCCTGAACCTTGCAACTTGGCTAATCCCCTGAATTAAACACCAGCAACCCTCAGTAAGCACGTGCTGGATGTCATTCTGGAGGCAAGGAGGCCTGGTACTAGAAAATCCTATTCTGAAAAATGGAAACGATACTGTTCCTGGAGCCAGTATCGGAATGGGCACAACTGTGCCCAGCTTACCTCATGTACTAGATTGCTTAACAGAAATGCTCCACAAAGGCCTATCCTTCTCTTCAATTAAGATTCATGCCTCTGCCATCTCAGCTCATTATAATACTGAGCCACCCCTCTTCTCTCATGCTCTGGTAAAACAGTTCCTGAGAGGAGCCAAAAATTTAAGACCCCCCAGGAGAGCTCCCACTCCAGCCTGGGACCTTAACTTTGTATTAGAAAAGCTCACACTTCGGTCCTTTGAACCTGCGGCCACAGTAGAGTTAAAATTCCTCTCATGGAAGACAGCTTTACTTCTAGCCATCACTTCAGCAAGAAGAGTGTCTGGATTGCATGCCCTTATGGCAATGGAACCCTTCATGATCTTCCATGCAGATAGGGTTTCCCTCAGGACTAACCCATCTTTTATGCCCAAGGTAGTATCTAGTGTGGCTTTAAACCAATCCATTCTTTTGCCAACCTTTTTTCTTAATCGTCAGAATAAAGGGGAAAGGATCCTGCATTCCCTGGACGTGCACAGGCAGTTTAGGTTCTATCTGGACAGGACTAAGCCTCTCAGAGAATCTGACCAGCTGCTAGTCAGCTTTGTTGCAGGGGCAGAGGGCAAGGCCATTTCAAAGCAAACCATTTCTAAATGGATAGCAGACTGCATCCATTTCTGCTACAAGCACCATGAGAAACCTACCCAACAGGGGATCAGAGCTTATTCCACTAGGGTGACATCTACCTCTGTAGCATTTCTCAGGGGAGTCCCTACTAGGGACATCTTGGAAGCTGCAACCTGGAGCTCTGTGCACACTTTCGCCAAGCACTACCACTTGCCTATATTTTCTAAATCCAGAGCTAGATTTGCCACAGCAGTCTTACAGGGACTGATTGCCAGCCCTAATGCTTCACAACTACCTCCTTAGCTTTAGCCTTAGCTTTGGGAATCGATCCAAATGTGATGACTGCAACAGTGAAACACGAAGAACATAGTACAGTTGTGTACATTTACCATAAATGTAAATGTAAATGTAGATGTTCAAGTGTATTCACTGTTGCAGTCCTGGTTACCCTCCCTCCAGCCCCCTCACTTCTCTTGACTTCTATCCTATCTTTTTTGTCTGGCAAATCTTATATCATTGGTATTTGTCTTTTGCTGGGGGTATTACATACCATGTAATTGCTTCCTATTTTGGGGGCACCTGACATCTGGGGCAAGAAAAACTGATGTAATGGCGTCAGCTGCATGTTTTATACCCCTGACGACATGATGTCATGGAAGAAGTGACAGCATCTGATGCAGAAATCCCAAGATTCTGGTATTCAGGCCGGCTGAAGGCTACCTGCAGGCAGATAAACCAAATGTGATGACTGCAACAGTGAATACACTCGAACATCTACATTTATGGTAAGTGTACACAAATGTACTTTCTCCCTTCCTCTTCACTTAGGCAGGAGCAATCATCACAAGTTACCTCACCAGGTGGACTCTTATACAAGACAAGGTGTCTCTTATCCATCTTCACTTGTCCACTGTTCAACTGATGCTGTGGGTGATAGGGTTTTGATCTCTTTTAGCCACATCCTGTCTGAGGATGTACTTAGGGTTCTGCAGGAGCCCAGGAGACCCACTACCAGTAAATCATATTTTCCCAAATGGAAGAGATTTTCTTTCTGGTGTCTCTGTCATAACCAGGATCCCTTTCCAGTCGGGATCCCTCTGGTTCTCTCTTATTTGTGTGAATTGTTTCATGCTGGGTTGGCATAGTCTTCAGTTAAAGCTCACCTATCAGCTATTTCTGCTCATCTGCTCTTAACTCCTCCTCTAACCTCTAGGTTTGAGTTCAAACAGTTTCTTAAAGGGATTCTTCATATCAGAGCTCCCTGGAAGCCTGTGCCACCTTCCTGGGACCTCAATTTTGTTCTTAAAACATTGACTCAGACTCCTTTTTGAGCCTGCAGCTTCAGCTTCCTAGCAACATTGTACTTGGAAGACTGTTCTTCTTTCGATCCTTACTTCAGCCAATAGTGTATCTGAACTCCAGGCTCTTATGGCTGTTCCTCTTTTCTTAGTTTTTCATATGGACATGGTTTCTCTTCGTACTAATCCTTGTTTTATGCCCAAGGTAGTCAGTGAGTTGTCTCTTAGTCTGTTAGTTTACCCTCCTTTTTCCCCTTTTATTCAGTCTACAAGTGAGAAGGTTCTTCACACGCTGGATTTATATAAACAACTCGGATAATATTTGGATAAGGCTAAGGACATTTGCAAATCTGAGCAACTTTTTGTTTCCTTTAGTACCAGGTCTTTGGATTTAGATGTTTGTAAACAAAATATGTCCTCCTGGATCTCTCTAAGACCATTTCTTTTTGTTATTCCTTTCATGTTAAATGTCGTTCTAGCTCTGTAAAGGATCATTCTGCCAGAGCTGTTACTTCCTCTGGTTCTTTTTTCAAAGGAATGGACACCAATTCCATTCTTGAGGCTGCTACTTGTACTTTTGTCCATACCTTCACTAAACATTACAAGTTGGATGTTGTTTCCAGAGCAAGAGCTGATTTTGTCAGAGGTATCATGCAAGGGTTTCTAGAGGGCTCTTCTGTGCCTTCCTCTTCCCAAGCTTCCTCTTGAGCTTTTGTACTCTCATTTTTGTAAAAAAAAAAAAAAACACATGGAAGGACATAGTACAGTTGTGTAAAATCTTACCATAACAGTAATTATCCTTCACTTCACTGTTGGAGTATTTGCTCCCTCCCTCCTCCCCCTTCTGCTCTGCCCTTTTTCTATTGCCTTCCTGGCCAGGGTTCTGTTCTTTTCTCTCCTTCTGCATGCACATGTTCCTCCTAGGGATTTTCAGTTTTGAGGTCTGTATGTCTGTACATCACCTTTATGCCCTACATCTTGCACAGGGAGCCTATTCGTGATGCACGACATCTATAAATTCCCAAGGCTTCGGTCTACTGGCTAGACATTGGGGCTACCCTTGGCAGGAGATCCCTTATGTGAAGAATACTGCAATTGTAAAGAGAAGGGCATCTAGTTATGATAAGATTTTATACAAATGTACCTTTCTTCAGGAAGGGCTGACACAGACAACTTGTGTCAGAGCAGTGGACTAAAATTAAATGTCAAGAAACGCATAATAGTTTCCTTCCAGAAATCATCCACCCTTGGTAAGTATCATATTAACAATACACCCCTAGTAGCTGACCCAGTAGGCAGGGACTTGGGAACACACACAGACAATAATCTTGCCTTTGACCACCATGCGTCTACAGTAGTGAGGAAATCATTGGGCGGTGCAGTGGTGCAGCGGTTAATGTTGTCACCTCATAGCAAGAGGTTCTCTGGTTCGATTACAAGATAAAGAAAAATAATCTGGTTCCACACAGCAATGAAAATCAATATGTCCTTTATTGTAGTAGGTAAGCGCTTTCTCGGAATAAAATCCGCTTCATCAGACCAACCAATCCTCCAGGTACTTCGGTTTCCTCCCATATTCTAAAGACATATGTCTGGAGCATTTCTCCCCAGGTCTCCACTAAAAATAGGCTCTGTCCTAGTCAGACTTTCGTGGTCAACAAATGTTAAATAAATAAAATAAATAAATTCTATGTTGTGCAACTTATAGACAAATGTATCACATCTAGTTCCAAGGAAGTCATTGTTCCACTGTCATCAACATTTATCAGACCTATCACTGAGTAGGGTCTATATTAAATCATCGAACGCTTAGAAAAGCAAACGATGATTTGTCAAACCCATGTAAGTGAAAGCTTACAAACTCAAACACTTAGAACAGCGATACACTTATAACATAACATGGAGGGCTGTGCCCCCCACACCCCCTTACTTAAATATACCAACCCCGAGATCGCACTACAGTGACAAAAACGGCAAAGTAATGGACGCGGCCAAGTGATTTCTTTCCCTGGGAAAGAATTCACTTATATGTTGCTTCGTCCTTTTGCCTTTTCGTCTTTTCAAGTTCGACCAAGATGCATTCGAAAGAATGCGTCTTCGGTCATCTAATAGGAACCCCACTGAGTAGAATGCCCCCTTTCATATGTACCTAACCAGGCACATTCAACAGTTGGAAAATCCAGAGAGATTCCTCACTAAAAGAATACAGGGCTTTAGTAACATGTCGTATGGAGACCTCCTCAAAGCCCTATCCCTGTATTCGGTCTCCTACAGGCTCTTGAAGGGAGATCTATGCCTGGCATACAGGGCATTGTCAGACCCTACCCTGATGGACATCCTGCATATTCTCAGAACAAACAGCAGAAGAATTAGCTGTTGTAAAGACTTAAACCTTGCCTGCGTTATAAATAGGACTTGCTGGGGAGACAGGTATGTATCCCAGAGACTTCTCCCATCCACATGAAGCAGAGTTCTCCCTCAAACCAATTCAAGTATAACTTCGACAAGTAGATGGGGAACAGGAAATTAATCCCTGATTTGGCACCTATGCCTCTAATGAACACAGGCAAACTGCAAATGGTTAAATCTCCCAGGCCCCTGCTTGTAAATGTATCCTCTCCCGAGCCCCTGCTTACACTTATCAATGGTACCAGAACTTGTCAGAGATATGGGATGTATGGCTAGGCTTGAAAAAGTCCCTTGGGGCTGTTAACCTAGTACAACATGTGTGAACCTATGAAACTTGCATAAATGTTTTTGAGTTAATTTTTTTTCAGATAAAAAATGCAGGCAACTTTGAATGTTTTTACTTTTAGTTACAAACATTTTTTTTTTCTTTTTGTTAGGACTTGTTAAGATCACTGATATGAAAGCAAGATGACTGAAGTAGAGTCTGCTTACTCTGACTTTATTAGCTGTGAGCGGACTGGCCGCAGAAATGCCGTACCCGACATCTCTGGAGAAGCTACAAACATCAGCACTACAGAGTTAACCACAGAAATGGGACAACTTGATATACAAGGAAAAGGTTAGTAGCACTTGTGCATCATGGGGTTATAATAATGACTGTGACCAGGACCTTTACATGAGGCTGACTTGGATGCAGAGTATACGTATGTGGTATATGATAAAGGTCATGACAAAAAAAAAAAAAAAGAAGAATTTTCAGCAGGTTTTATTTCTGCTTGGAAAAGGCATTGAGGACAGCTGTATTCCAAAGCATTTATATGTATTACTAGGTTTCCAACAGGAGCTCTACATCTGTTTGAATGTAGTTCCCCTATAAACATAGTGCCCGAGGCAGATTCCTTGAATCATGAGCTCCTGCTTTCACTCAAGTATGAGATTGCAGCAGTGTGAGGTGTTTCATCCTTAACAGTTTTCTCTTTGCCCCATTGTTGTGTTACTGTGGAGTTAGCAAATATAAGGGGGTGATGTCCCCCACATAGGAAATGCATGGTACTGCAAAAAATGTTTTTAATTATTTTCCCAAAACATTCAAAGGATATACATTCAGGGAATTTCCTCAGGTGGTATGTTTGCTGTCAGTCTGTTTTTTTAACTTTTATAGTAGATCTGTTTCCAGCAGTTCTGAATGGGAAGTTCTGTTAGAGTGCTAGCCTTTTTAGTTTGTAGTATCACCGGATTTACTTGTTTGGGTTTGCTTTTGTCATTACTAAGTTCATAGTTACTGCTTTTGGCAGTGAAAACTTCTCTGATATATTTTGAGCATTCCATATCCAAGCATTACCATTCTACTGTATTCATAAAATAAGCAGCAGTAAATGGAACACTGAGTGTTATAAGGCCATGGTACCTTGAGAAAGTTCTGAGGAACTTTGCTAGTGGAGCTTCTGATGTTTCTATGACCCTTCAGAACTAGTCGCATTCTGCTGTATGCTGCTGTCATGTAGTTTAAAACAGTTTTTCTGAGAAAAGGTGTGAATCTCTGAGGTAGGTAGAATGTATATGCTGGTCTATTTTAAGTATTTATACAAGAACGTAGTGACTTGCATTTTTCTATCATGTAATGATTTGGTTGTTTACATGGTTTAAGATTCTGTGACTTGTGTCCGTGTACCTCCTTTTATAATTGGTGTGAAGACTACTCTTTAAGGCAGATCAGGAGAGGTGCCAGCTGATGTGTTCTTGGGTTATTTTTATGTATGCATACTGGCTAGCACCTGTGCATAGAGGGATAAAGTCTTGACTATGGCCCAGATGAACCAAGTTCACTAAGCAGCTCAAGCACCTGATAGCACTGGCAGACCCATACTACGGGGAGGAAAGAGCCAAGACAGCTGCCACACTGGAGGAGGGTAGCTCAAGTGAGTGGTGGTCTGGGGACAAGTCTTAGGCTCATCAATTCAGCAATGGGTGGCAGCATTTTTAGCAAGTGTGGAAACATGCACTCCCAATGGGAGGGCATTGTGGACCATGTGGTGATGCAGTTTGTACATCCCACACCTGGAGGGATAGTCTGTCCATAAATGCTAGGCTGCTGTTGAGAGCACAACACATCCTCATACCCCCGACCCCCCCCCCCCCCAAAAACAGCTCTTCAACTCAGCTTCAGATGGAATCCCTGGAGAGGTGGAATGTCTGGGTACTATCTGACCATGGGAAGATACAAATGTAAAAATCCTCTAGAATGTTTTCTATGCTGGCATGCATAATTTTCCTGCCCATGTGGCTCTGTGCTTCTACTGTCACTATATCTTTGAGATCTGCTTGTTTTTAATCCCAAACTTTCTTTATACAAAATCAACAAACTTTACAGAAAAATAGAATATATATATATATATTGCATTGCAGAGTGCACAATTTAAAACAAAGCTTCATTTCACCATTGAATTGTTGCTTCCATTCAGACATGGCTTTTTTTCAGAGCTGAGAGTCGATATCATAATGAATAGTGTTTGGCATTTCTGTTGCAGACTGCTGTTATTTTTGAGTTCCATGCATTCAGAGTGCAACAGCAAATGTAAAATAGTGACTTAGGTCTCTCACTGCCTCTTATTTTGACTGATGCAGATTTACAGCAATTACATGAAAAGCTAGTAAATCATGGCCTGATGTTAATGGAGCAGGCTGCCCACCTGTGCAAGGGAACTAGCTTGTCTACCAGCCTATGTGCCAGAGGATGAACAGAGGAGGAAAAAATGTGAGTGACTAAGGGACAAATTTACTTTTTTGGGGGGGCAAGTTATTATTCACTGCAGTAGCAGCTCCTCAGTATGGCTAGAGGAAAAGGTGGTGGTATGTGATATGGCATAAAACACATTCTGTTTGCAGTTTGTGTGAGCTTAAGCTCATTTTTATTTCCCCTGGAAATGCAAACTATTGTTATGTTATGCCATGAGGCAGGGTGTGACATATTAAATTTGGGTGCAGAATGATAAGCATAACTGCCTTGCACTAACCCTCATTTATGAGGAATCATTAGCAGAAGCCAGGAGTGTTCTGCCTTAGAAAAAGACCCACCTTTTGAAGGTTCACATTGGCATAGTTTCCACTTTTAGCTTCTGGTAAAGGGTGGCGGGATGAATGGAAGAATATGTGCTGCAAAGTAGGAAGATGGGGGAAAAAAACAGTGAAGTGCAAAGTACATTTTTATGTAAAAGTTAATCCAAAATTAGTATTTATAATGATTACTTTAGAAAAATATTTAAGTGGGTCAAATTTCTGCAGGATCTGAAACCCGAACACTCTAGTGCTTAATGGATTAGCTGTTGTACAACTGTACTGGTCCTGCTTTTGTTTTATGAAGGGACACTCAGCACCATCCTGAGCAAACATTTGAAACAGTATTTTCTGCCATAGTTTTTTGTAAAGTTAATAAAGAAATTAATTCTAAAGTAATACTTAGTAGCAAGTATTTTTCTACATCTTAGATAGTATTGACATGTCTGGTCAGTTGAACTGGCTTTTTTTGTGTTTTCTTGTAATGAGAGGTTATGACTTGAACATTTAGGCATGGAAAGCCTATTTACATTTGTCATTTCCATAAAATAAAATTACCAGAGCTGTATACTGAAAATACATTTATAAATGCATTTACAGAGTATGAGACTGCTGCTGTTAATTTGAACATTTCTGTGCCTACAGACTTCTCCTCTTGATTCCTGTAGATTATGAATTTTTATAGCAGTGTGTAAAACGTTATAATTCATGGTAATGAGAGAGTACATCTGCAAGCAGACTACAATTTTTATTTTTTTCCTTCACGAACTGTGATGACAATTATACTAGGCCAGAGCCAGATCCAGCACTAGCCGACCTAGGCAGTTGCCTAGGGCCCACTGGCTGGGAGGGGGCCTGCTGGCCAGGGGGGCTGCTAGAACATTTACTTTTTAATTAAAAAGTTAAAAAAAAAAAGAAACTACATGTTTTCTTTAAGGGTATTCTTCTCAAAGAATGCCCTTACATCCCTGTGTGCATGTGTCAACACACTCACATCTACTCTTTGTTTCTTCTTTTCACAATTCTACACATGGACACATGGAATTTAAAACTCAATGCTCCTGCTTAGCATGACAACAGATATTTGGTTAGGTGCTTCTTTCTGGTACAATAGCAGGTTGCTTGCAATAGAACAGAATGTTTCTGGCTGCAGCTGTGATGCATTGGAGAACTGGTGCATAGACTCAGTGGTCCAAGTAATGTGTGTGTGTCTGTGTGTAAAATTCCGTAGTTAAGAATTGCAGGTTAGTTCATTTACTAAGGCTTAAACCGTTTACCTTGGCTACAGCAGACAAGAGCCTGAATCCTCTGCACCAACCAGACCTCCTAACTTCCTAACACAAGAAATCTGGACAAAGCCTTAAATAATGGGGCAAAGATCCAAAAATAGGGACAGATTTTAAATATTGCTCTTATAAACTTAGAAAGTTGTTTGAATAACAGGTTTTGTGTTAGCTTGCATTTTCTGAAGGATATGAAGCCTGAAACTGAAACGTATCTCATTATTCAATGACTTAAATCTTCTGTAGTTTGACAGAAAATAAAAACAGATTTTAAGAGGAACAGACTAAAAATATGAGGCAAAAATCTGGACGTTCTGTGCAAATCTGAGCAGTTGAGAAGTATGATGACACTAACTACCTCAGTGCATTTTCAAGGAACTGTGAGCTTCAAGTGAAGAGAAGTTCACTTCTGCTCTTGCCGTTTTTCACTGTCCATCTGTTTTGTTTAGCAAGTGCTCATCACTGTACTGTAGAGTTTGAAAGCACTGTTGGTTGTACAACAGATAGCATATTTGCCTTTGGTGCAGAAGTCTGTGGATTCTACTCCCACACCATGTAGAGAAAGTGTTGTTATTGCAGTGTACTTTCAGGGGGATGGGGGTGCTGCACTCCTAAGCGTGTCCTTCTTTGGTTGAGATGCCTAGTTACTATAAACCTGTTGTTAGTTTGCCATCCATTCCCTATTGCAATATTACCAGCCTATCATTTTTTTTTTAATGTAACATGGGCAATTCATTTTTCAAGGGCAGAAGGCACTGAATTTGTAGATGAGACACTGACATATAAAGTTGCTTACTAGCAGAAACCTCTTTATTAGTTACAAATCTTTTTAACGTGGAAATATTCAGGTGACTTTTACTTCTACAGAGACTGTGCATGTGCATATTGACTTATTTTGGCAGACTGTAGTGACAGAAGTTTGAATGGCCTTTTATGGTTGAAATGTTCTGAATTGGGCAATTTTGTCATTATTGGCTCATGCATTTTGTTTCACTGCTTACTGGAAAATATTCAAATCTACAAATTTAAAACACACTCTAACAAATGGTGCTATATTATACAAGGAATATAATTTAATACAATCAGGAAGGTGAATCAAAGAATACATGCATATATGCATAGTCCTAAAAATGTGTGCAAGGGGCCTGTTTTGATCAGCCCAAAGGTAAACTTAATCCTCCACTGGCCAGATGCATTTTATTTGAATGTGGGTTTCAATGCCATTTCAATGAATGCGAGTTTCAAGGGCAGAGAAGTTTGTTGTTAATGCTAAGTCTGTTTGCATTTGCGAATGTATTTTGTTTAGAAATGTTTATCAGTGTTTGTGCTATAAAATTTGAAATAAAAGTTTTAAATTAAATCCAAATATCTGTAGTTATTGTAGAAGATGAAAATAACATGCACACTGACAGTTTGAACAGTCTTTATGGTAACTGGTTAGAAAAGTAATGGGATATTGGAATGGCTGTGGGGGGGGGCTGCTCTGTGTATGGGGGGGGCAATCCATTACCCTGCCTAGGGCCCCATTTGGCCATGATCTGCCTCTGTACTAGGCAATAAAAATGGACTACAAGTCTCTAGTCATATTGCTAGTAGTAAAATCCACTTTAAAGATGGCTGTCATTCCTGAGTTCTCTTATGGCAGCTAATGTGTGTCATCATCGCGGGGGTAATATTTCTCCTTCATATTCTGTGATAGAAAGTATGCTGGGCAGAAATAAGTGAGCACAGGAACACTAGTCCATTATATGCAGATAAAATACATGGAGATAAAGTGACCCTGAGATAGTATCTAACAAACTTGTATGAGAATGGAGATGAGGGTAAAGATTAAAAGAGTTATAAGACAAGGAAGGGATGGTGGGCCAAAGCTGGTGAAGTGTACTATAAATGGGCAAGTGATGTTTTTAATATCAGTGCACAAGCTGAATGAGGATGGTATAGTAAAATGGCAGGAGTTTTTTTCTAAACTGTATGGAGTTGTTTGGATGGCAGGAAAAGGCTGGTGGTGCTGGAAAGAATTTAATGCAGTGGACGACACTGAGTTTTAGAGATTTATAGAGTTTACCAGGCATATTCAGTCCACAGATTATAATCACTGTGTTAATACCCACCCTGAGAGCATACCTGCTGTCTCCAAGATGACAAAATAAGTGAGTCCAGGAATGAATTTATGGCCCCCATTCAACTGTTTAGGTTTGCATAAAGGAAGTGAGGGTATCATTCTGTTTTTTATGTAAATTAAGATTATTCTAGGGATGGGGGAAATTTTGTATAATTAAACTGTCCCTCCAACATATCATTTTAGTTGATAGAGATTCAGGAGTTTGTGTTTTTGGTAGTGTGGTAGATCAAAGAAGACTGTGTCCTTTACAGCACAGACTGATGTACATAAATCACTGTGTAAGAGTCTGTAGCAGCTACAGTATACATTTTAAGCTTCAAGCCTGTCTTAGTAATGGAGTCTGTTTAGTTTGGTGGGCTTTTTATTTAAGAAACTGTGAGGGTCTTACTAGCTGGATGAGATATATTTTGTTATTAACTGGACTAAAAAATGTTTTCTGACTTCTGGTTATACATGTTGGTCAAAGGATAGTGAGTTGTCAACCAAGACACTAAGATCTGTGAAAAATGTGTCAGTCTGGAGTAGGGTATTGGCTATACTATAGATTGCTGCCAAGGTTCATTTATCAAAGGTGACAGTGTTACACTTCTTTGCATTTAATTTAAACTTGTTTGATTTGTATGTACAGAAATTCAGTATAATACCAATAAAGCAAGGGCTGAACAGGTAGTAAGAATTATACACGGTATACTGTAGAGTACCATGCTGAGATGTCAACAGTAGTGTACACTTGGAGGTTGGTTTAGATGCCAAGCATCATACGTTTCAAGGCTCGATTGCTATAAATAGAATGAAATCAGGTTGGCTTGAATGTCACAGAAGATGTGCTTCAAAGAGTCAGTAGGCTCTGGTGCTACCCAATCATAGGTTGTTACTAGGCTAACGTGAACTAAGGCCTTTATAAGCCTAGCTGTCACCCCAACCCAGTTTTGCCCAGAGTACCTTGGGAATATATTAGGAGGGGGACGAATGTCGGTAAGAATGTAGCTAAGGGACTTTGGGGAAGGGCTGCTAATTGGAGAAACATTATACTTACTGATGGCCTCTGTCCATCTGAGATATGGGAGCCAGACCAAGGGAGAATTTGCGATTTCCCATCCAGTGGTCAAGGTTTTATTTGAATAGGGTCAGGGATTAACTGTACATATTCTTCGTGTTCCACTGTTGTAGTCATCACCTGTGGGGTTATCCCTGCTGTGGTAGCCCTCGGCTTGCCCGAATACCCGAGTCAGTGTTTTTGTGCGCGGGCTGCTGTCACTTGTAGTCTGATGTCAGGTCGTCAGTACTATAAAGCAAGGCAGCCGACGTCACTATATCAGTCTTTCTTGCCGTGGAGCCTGTAGCAGAAGCAGTTTGCACGAGTGCCAGTCGGTCGCTACCAGAAGTTGAAATTCAGCAGAAAATGTCTAAAGCTAAGTAACCCGTTGGGGACCCTTTTTTCTTGCTCTAACCAATGTCCGAAAAAGTTAACAATTGTCTCGCCTGTAGAAAGCAGATCCCACACCGAGACTTTCATTCTTACTGCATCACTTGTTTAGGCCCAGACTACAACATCCCTCATTGCCGGTTCTGTGCCCTCTTTAATGCAAGAACCATTCGCCGTAGAGCTCTTTTTGTAGACAGTTATTTTTGTATTCCATCTTCAAATCCCGATATGGCGTCCATCAGCCAACAATCCACCGACATTTCGAAAAAAACGTAAAGATAGAGATAGGCCACACAAGGCTAAGCCTTCTGATGAGGCTACTGCTAAGCAAGTCATCAGTTCTCTGAAATTCAGTGAGGTGCTTTTGCAGCCCCTACTGCCTGACTTGTTTTCTGTGCAGACCTCTGCCGAAATCCTTTCGGAGTCCGGTATGCCGCAGAAATCCACTTCATCTACCGAGCCTTTGGCTGTCTCTGCCTTGGTTTGGTCCGGAGCCGCAATGCAGGCATTGGCTTCCAAGGAGGCCGTTCTCACTACCAATTCTAGACAAAAACTGATGTCTTCTCTTCCAACTACCATTTCTCAGAGACTGACGGACACTGTCAGGTCTCAAAGCCAGGCCTCTCCTAGGAAATCTATTTCTAGCCACCATCTTGCTACTGCTCCCCCACCCTAAGCTCAAATGCTTAAAATGGCGTAGGACCTCATCTCCCTTCTCTGAGGTACTCAAGCCCCCACTCCAAAAAGGAAAAGGCTTCCATCTCCAGAAATTATGACAGACCAAGAGTCTGAGGAATCTGATTATTCTGCCTTTGAAAGAGGAACAGTAGCCCTTAACTGTTTATGAGGATTCAGAGGAATCCATCCCTTCTGCCTCCCCTCCAGCGAATCTCTCCTTCGGGGAAACCCTTCACTCCCTCAGGGAACATTTTCAGTGGGAATCTTAGGACTACCCACAGTCAAAGAAACGACTTAGAGAGATTCTGGAGCTGCTCCAGCACAGACCCCTAGCCATCCCACCTATTCTAGAAGTGGTGGATGATGTTTTCCTTGAATCCAGTTTAGCCCCTGATGCCCTGCCTCCTGCTCCAGCTAAACCTGACAGGTACTACAGAGTACTGGATTCTCACAAATACCTGCACAGGAACCCTGCTGCAGACCATGAGGTCATTACACAGGGACCCAAAGGAGCAAAGACTAGTTCTGCCAAGAATCCTCTTCCTTCTGACAAAGACTTCAGAGTTCTGGACAGATGGGGTAAGAAAGTATACACCTCTGCAACATTAGCTATCAGAGCACTCAGTTGTCAGTTCCATATGTTAAAATATCAACAACACACTTTGGAACAATTAAAACAGAAGATTGCTACCTCTCCTGATAGTGCCAACTCTAAAGAGCTGGCAGAATTACTTCACTCTGCTGGTCAAGTGGCCAAGCACTCTTTACAATGTGGATATGATGTCCTAGAAGCCTCTAACAGGGCAGCAGTGACAGGATCTGTTATTAGAAGATATGCATGGCTGAAGGAACAACCTCTCCCTGATCATGTCAAGTCTAAACATATTGATGCACCCCTAGATAAGGAACGCCTATTTGGGAAAAAAGCAGAAGAGGTGCTTAAAAAGATGGAAGACAAAGCAAAATCTATGCAAACAGTAAAAGATTTCTTTCAAGTTCAACCACCCAGATTCAGCAGGAACTTCCCCTCTAAGCACTGGGCCTTCCCTACACTCAGCAGACAGGGCCAGAGCAAGCCCCACAGGGACAGGACATCCAGGCCCAGCAAACAGTGGACCACTTCCTCCTCTAAGGCAGGGAGTTATAAGACAAGCCAAGAAATGCATTAAGACAAGCTTCTATGGTAAGCACTCACAGTGACCCCCCCCCTCCTTTCACTCATCCAAAACTAGGAGGAAGGCTCACTCTTTTCAAGGACAATTGGGTCTCTATAATCAAGGACCAATGAACATTAAAAATAATTTCTCAGGGATACAGATTCTCCTTCAGGGAACTCCCAATTGGGTACCCAGACCTCCCCCCAAACCAGTGGACAGAGGCATTAAAACAGGTAAAAACACTAATATCCCAGGGGGCAGTAGAACCTGTCCTGGATCAAACAGGAAAAGGTTTTTACTCCAGACTATTCCTTGTACCCAGAAAAGAGGGCACTTGGCGCCCCACCCTGGATCTATCCAAACTGAACATCTTCTTGGTGGTCCCCAGTTTCAAAATGCTAACCTTGCAGCAGCTCCTGCCTATGCTCACACCAAATGCCTGGCTGGTGACCCTAGACCTAAAAGATGCCTACTTCCACATCCCTGTCAGGGAATCTTGCAGAAAATTCCTGCGCTTCAGAGAAGGCAATCAGCACTTTCAGTTCACTGCACTGCCCTTTGGCTTATCTACTGTTCCCAGAGTATTCACCAAATGCTTGGCCCCAGCCATAGCATTCTGCAGACAGAGAAATATACAGATTTACCCTTACCTGGACGACTGCATCATTCAGGTGAACAGCAAAGAAAAGTTGCTCCAGAATCTTCTCTTTGTCAAAGAACTCCTAACTTCCATAGGGTTCACCATCAACGAGAAAAAAATCTAAGCAAATCCCCACCAGGAAAATTGTTTTCCTGGGAGCTGTGCTAGACACAGCAACACTTATGGCCTTCCTCTCCTCAGAAAAGCAGAGCTTCCTGCCTCTATACTTCACCCGACTGGCTTCCAGAAGTCACCTCACTGCGAGGAAGTTCCTGTAAGAACTGGGATACATGGCATCTTGCATCCTTCTCATCCCTCTAGTCAAGCTTCACATGAGAAAGCTTCAGTGGTACTTAAAGAACCTTTGGTGTCACCACCCTCAGTCCCTAGAGATCACTCTCCCACTGATCCGTTGCATAAGGGATGAATTTCTCTGGTGGGCAGAGGCCTGTGCCATGAACACGGGTCTTCCCTTTATCCTCCACCCTTCCAGCCAGACCATCACCACCGACGCCTCAGACATACTTTGGGACACTCACCTAGCAGGCAGATGTACCCAAGGCCTTTGGAATGCCCAGCAACTTCACTTGCACATCAACCAGAAAGAAATGATGGCAGTGCAAAATGCTCTGACTTCCTTCCAATCCCATCTCATGCCAGGGGTACTCCTTGTACCACATTACTGTGGTGTTGTCTGTTTTTATATCAACAAGCTGGGAGGCATCCAATCTTACCCCCTGTGCAGGTTAGCCATGAGTATGTGGCTCACAGCCACCTCCATGGGGCTACACCTGATTGCCCAATACTTACCAGGAGATCAACAACACTCTGGCAGACCACCTAAGCAGAAGCTTATTGGACCCCCACGAGTGGCACCTCCACAGGGAAATCTTTCTACAATTCACCTAGGAGTGGGGAACCCCAGAGGTGGACCTCTTAGCCTCGCACTTCATCCAGCAGCTGCACAAGTTTTGTACCTGAGAGGACCACCTTCTAGCATGGAAGGTGGATGCCTTGACTTTCCCCTGGAGCTCCCTCTTTGTGTACGCATACCCTCCTCTACCCCTTATTCCCAAGGTTCTGATCAAAATAAGAGAGGAGAGACCAAAAGCCATCCTCATTGCTCCAGACTGACCCAGACAGCATTGGTACCCCTTACTACGCAGTCTGACCTCACAACCCCCGAAATTGCTTCCCCTAAGGTCAGACCTCTTGACCCAAGAGAGAGGGAAGGTACTGCACCCAGACCTACAGACTCTCAAACATTCAGCATGGCTTATACACTAAAAACTAACAAGAAGTCATTGTTAAGCAGACAGGTCCTGGACATCATCACAGAGGCCAGTAGGCCCAGCACAAGAAAATTTTATGCAGGAAAATGGAAACGATTCTGCTCCTGGAAACAGTCTAAAGGGGGCAGTTCCTCCCAACCTTCCATTCCTCTCATCCTGGATTACTTAGTAGAGTTTCTCAATAGTGGCCTCTCCTTCTCCTCTATTAAAATCCATGCCTCGGCCATCTCTGCCCATTATGATTCAGACCCACCCCTCTTCTCTCATCCTTTGATTAAGCAATTCCTCAGAGGGGCTTCTAATGTCAGGCCTCCCAGAAGACCTCCTACTCCACCCTGGCACCTGAATTATGTGTCAGAGAAACTAACCTCACCTCCTTTCAAACCTGCCGCTTCAGTAGAATTGAAATACCTCTCCTGGAAGACTACCTTCCTACTAGCTATCACATCAGCCAGAAGGGCCTCAGAACTTCAAGCTCTCATGGCTGTTAAGCTCCTTATAATTTTCCATGCAGACAGAGTCTCCCTGAGGACTAATCCTAACTTTATGCCCAAGGTGGTATCTTATGTGAGCCTTAACCAGGCTATACACCTACCCTCCTTATTTCCCAACCCTCAAAACAAGGGGGAAAGAATTCTACACTCACTAAACATGAACAGGCAACTCAGATACTGTCTGGACCGCACTAAGCCTTTCAGAAAAACTGACCAGCTTCTGGTAAGCTTCTCCCCAGGGGCAGAGGGGAAGTCCAACTCCAAACAAACCATTTCCAAATGAATTTCACACTCTATCCATTTTTACTACAGACTACATGGGAAACCCACCCCTAAGTTGATCCGTACCCACTCCACTAGGGCAACCTCAGCTTCCACTGCCTTCCTCAGAGGAGTACCTACCAGGTACATATTGGAACTGGCCACCTGGACCTTGGTTCATACCTTTACAAAGCATTACCACCTACCTCTCTTTTGTAAGTCTAGGGCAGGGTTTGCCTCTGCAATTCTGCAGGGCCTCCTGACCCATACCTAGGACTCTACCTATCCTTCCACCCTTTACCTCAGCTTTGGGAATCCTGCCACAGGTGATGACTGCAACAGTGAAACACAAAGAACATAGTACAGTTGTGTACACTTACCATAAATGTAGATGTTTGAGTGTATTCACTGTTGCAGTCTTGGTTGCCCTCCCTCCGTCCCCCATTTCAAATCTTCCCCTAGTGGGACGCAGGCATCCCAAGGTGGCTCTTAGCCACCAGGGCTAGTACTCTCATTTCCCTTGTGCTAATGATGGATTAGGGAAAGAAAAACTGATGTAATGATGTTGACTGCCTTGTTTTACTGACGACCTGATGTCAGCCTACAAGCGACAGCAGCCAGTGCACAAAAACATTGACTCTGGTAATCGGGCCAGCCGAGGGCTACCAAAGGAGGGATAACCCTACAGTTGATGACTGCAACAGTGAATACACTCGAACATCTACATTTATGCTAAGTGTACACAACTGTACTTTCACATGGTTGTGGAGCCTGTTCCATAAACAAGGGATCTTTTGAGTCACATAGATGTCCCTCCCGGATATTCTGTTTGTGTTACAATTGATATTGGAATCCTTGAAGCTAGTGTTTTTAGTGCTTTTTGTTTTGCTGATGTGCAAAAGTTCCATCAGGTCTGGATCTGAGGATGCCTTATAAGCCAGGCATGAATCACCTTTCAGGACCCTATAGGATACTGAGTACTGAGACAGGGTCCTTAGCCAGTCTGTGTAGGACAGGGTGTTCATGCTCTGGATTTTGCAGGTGAGGAACCTCTGTGGGCATTCCAACTGTTGCAAGTGTCTGGTTAGGCACATACTGAAGGGGGTATTGTACTCAATGATGGGTCTAATAAGGGCTAAGTAGAGTGGTACTATAACCTCCTTCGATCTGGATGCTATACCCTTACTTATATGTTGGGTGACATAGAAATATTTTTTTTTACTATCTTTTCTACACATTGGTCAAAGCCCAGATTACTGTCTACATATGCTCCCAGATCCCTGACCACCGGATCAACTCTTGGGGTGTTTTATCGATGGGGTAATTAGCTTGGGTGGACAATTTCCCAAAGGGAGTTATAATGCATTTCTTGGCATTGAGTTTTAAAATTTGGCTTTGGCGACTGTGATGCGTCTGTGTTAGATCCTCTTGCAGGATGTTCCTGATATGGGGATTCTGTGATCACTCCCAATTTACATTTATCTGTGAGTTTGGTGATCCAAAGGCCTTTGATATTAGCCTTGATTTCTGTGAAGTAGATGTTAAATAGGAGTGGGCCTAACACAGAGCCCCCGAGATACTCTGCTGATGACCTGTCTCCTGATGAAGGTGATCTCACCAATTCTGACTTCTTGTGTTGTATAAGTAAGGCAGACAGTAATCCTGTGAGTTATGTAGGGATTTATGCCTAGTTTGGAGAATTTGTCAACAATGCCTGAGTGGGGTATTGTGTCAAATCCCTTGGAGAGGTCAAGGTATGTAATATGCACTGTTTTAACCTCATCCATTGCCTTGATGACCTCAAGGAAATCAATCTGGCTAAACAGGCACAGCTTTCCCTTAACAAAGCCAAACTGGGATGTCTCCAATGTCTGTAGGTTGCCAGTGTCCTTGTTGTTCATTTCCAAGGTAATTTGTTCCATGGCTTTGTATATTAGACTTGTCAGACTACTGGGTCTGTAGTTCCTGGAGTCGGTTGATGGTCTGCCGCTATAAAAAGAGATGACCATTGCAGTCATCCATTCACTTGGTACATGACCTGTTTTGAGGTTGTAGTTGAAGAGTGCCTCATTTGGTCCTGACAAGTTGTGTTTTAGGTTGTTCAGGAGGAAATCAGGGATATTGTCAGGGCCCAGAGAAGCAGTGTTTTTGGCCTTAGTTAGCACGGTCAGAACCTGATCCCTGCTAGTAGTTGGGGGATTATGCTAACAGGGTTTCAGAGATGGTAGCCGGTGTTTGGGGGTGTGAAGTTTGAGCTGAATTTATTGGCCAGTAGATTCGCTGTGTTTCCTTGATCAGTGAAGGTGGTGCCAGTAACTGCCAGTTCTGCACACTGCTTTGTGTTACCTTTAAGGTTCTGGACATAGCTGAAGAAGGCCTCGTGATTGTCCCTAGCCTGAGACGCTTTCCTGACATTGTAGTTAGCCTTGTTAGACTGAATTAGTCCTCTTAGCTTCTTGTTTAGTTGAATCAGAGAGTTCTTTTCTTTATGGAAGTTTCTCCTTTTGAATTTTCTGGCCATGACTTTTTTCTTTTATTATGTACCCTGTTGAGGTAAAGATTCCACCAGTGGGTTTGTTTTTGGTTCTTGTCTTGAGCTTACTTCTGGTAGGTATGGCAGCCTCTATGCAGCCCTTGACATGGTTGTACAGGGACTGTGTGGATAATTCTGTATAGGTAGGTGTGGTCTTGGAGATTAGGGAGAGCCTTGTATTTTTACAAAGTGTCACTTAATAGGATGTAGTTTATTTTTATTTCAAAGGAGACAGCTTTGTTATCTGACCTCACTAGTGAGGACGTCTCACAGGGGTGGGTGTGTGGTGCAGTGCTTTCTCATGGTGGAGAGTACTGGATCCAGTATATTTGATCCTCTGGTTGGAGTGTGCACTATCTGGTCCAGGGTGTTAGTGTTAATACAGTCCAGAAAGCATTGTGCCTGTGAGTTTGAGGCATTGTATGTTTCCCAATCTATAGAAGGATATTTAAAGTCACCCATGAATAGGGTTTTTGGTTGGATGGTGAGTGCCTCTAATACGTCTAGGTAAGAGTTGTAAGACTCTTGTGGAATAGCTGTAGACCTATAGCTAGCTATGATATGGTAAGGGACATTATCTAAGGTGATCTGCACATGGATGAACTCCATGATATCAAGGTATGTTGTTTGCTGACATAGACAGACACACCTCTGTCTTTAATTCCTGTCTGTGCTGCTGTTGGTCTAAATATGTGAAAGGCACTGTAACTTTGCACTGCTGGAATACTTTCTAAGGCTTTAAACCAAGTAATGGCACAGGTGTCTACATTCTCCATAATAAGGAGGATTTGTAGGGTGTGGAGTTTATTGTTTAGGCTCCTAGCATTGAGCAGTAAAACCTTAAGGTTGCTTTGAGTCTTTTTTAATATGTTGGTAGTTTTGTTATTTTGGTACTGCCTTAAAAAGTCTCTAAGGGGGTGGATAAAGTTTTACCCAATATCTAAAAGCCTGGAGGGGACAGGTGCAGACCATCCTTGGCAAAGCAATGTGGTCTGTTAACCATGTCCCTCTATGCTGACAGATATTGGATTCCCCTGGAGTGACACCAGAAACTAAGCAAATTATTAAAAATTGATTGTTTAGTGTATATACTGTGGCAGCATCTTAGGTGAACGTAGGATGCTGCTCAGTGGAAAGCTCATAACTGTCCAGTGAGGTATGCCATAGGTCATTTACAGCCTCATGGTCTATGATAGAATCATAGTGATACATGGGGTGCAGTGACTTGAGTGCATGTGTGATATCATTGATCTTGGTTCCAGATAGGCAACTAACCGTTATCTTCTCCTAATCTAACCTGGAATGGGGCATCAGTATATCATGCAATGGAATCCCCAATGACAAGAGTATTAGGCGCTTGTTTGCATTATGGACTTCATTCTTTGGGGACCATTGGGTGTAGGCTTATGTGTGGTGTTTAGCATTGCTTTTAGTGTGTGCTGTAATGATTGTTGAGGAAAAGTGTTGTTGTTAGATGGGCTCGGAGGTCTTTGACGTTTGGGAAGGTTTCTTTTAAGTGTCTCAGCATAAGATCTGTGTGTGTGATGAGTGGTATGTGTGAGGGATGTATTGTTTGTGTTCTTCACAACCTCATTTGTAAGCAAGATTTTTGCCTCCAAGGAAGTTTTGTGTTTACATCTTTCACATGCTTTATTAGTTTCTTTAAGGATTAATTGGTTGTCTGAGAACATGAGACAATTACTACATTATCTCAGGATGCCCATATCTACAAAGCTGGCTACAGAGACATGTGGAAATTGCATGTCCATGTTGTCCAGGCCTGTATTAGAGAACGCTATTATAGATTAAGGATTGGGTTTCAACAGGGGTCTCCTAGAGTGGTAGGCAGGCGAAGTAAATAAATATCTTACACAACAGACAATGGCAATGAAAAAGTAAAGGAGGGGACTTCGCAAGTCAGGTTAACATAAGGGGTGGAAGTGTGAGACAACAACCATGTAAAACCACAACAGAGGGAGGATGGGGAAAAATTCAAGCTGCAAGAAACAGTTCTTGATTTTCTTTTGTGGAGATAATGAGATGATTTCTTTGTTAGTGTTTAGCCGAGGCACTCTACACAAATCAAGCCGTAAAATGAACCAAGAGCAAACCAGTTATTAATTTTCTGCTGTGGCAGAAATCAGAAGCTAGATTTCTTTGTTTAGTGTTTATCAGCTGTGCTCCACTCAAATCAGGACTTAAAATGGCCACCATAAATTCCAGGGACAGTGATATTAGCTTTACGGTAACAACAATAATCTAATCAGTAAGCAGATCAACAAAAAAAACAAGGCCCCCACTCATCAAAGCCAGTCTCACTTTCACTGAAACTATTTCTGACTCATTGTTTGTAGGAGTTGTCACATATTGTTGCCACATGCCCGGATGCAGAAAAATGTAGTTATTGTTGATAATCATCCTAAGTGCAAAGGGGATGTAGATATTAATAGGATCATAGGAAGTTACTAGGCTATTTGCCCTGAGGCCTTTACAAGCCTAGCCAAGAAATTAGCCCATGTTCCGACACAGGTGGAATCCCAGGAGTGTATTTTCTGTTCTCCATCCAGTTATCCAGGTTGCACTTAAAAGGGGTTAATGAGGTACTCTGCTTGACATGGAGAGGGAGCCTATTCCACAGAAGGGGGGAGTCTCCGGGACACAAATCTGTCCCGCCAACAAGTCCTGTTGATGTCACAGACCAAGTTGAGGTCGCACATGCGGGTTACTCAAGTGGACCTTTACTTGCAGATATGCAGAAGTCCCATCAAGGCAGGGTCTGAGATTGCTTTGTATGCCAGACAGAGGTCACCTCTGAGGAGTCTGTATGAGACTAAGTAGAGGGACAGGGCTTTTAGCCTGTCTGTGTAGGGTAGATGTCTGAGGCCCTGGATTCTCTTGGTAACGAACTTCTGTGGTCTCTCTAGCTGCTGCATGTGCTTTGTGAGGTAAATGCTGAAAAGGGTATTATACTCAATAATTGGTCGTATAAGGGAAGAATACAGGGATGTTATGACCTCTTTGTCCATGGATGAGATACCATTACTTATGAGGTGGGCCATGTAGAAAGCTTTTTTTCCATACAATGGAAGCAACATGGTGGTCAAAAGTCAGGCTGCTATCAACCTGGGTGCCCAAATCCCTCACAACAGGATTGTGTACTTAGGACATGCAGCAGCTGGAGAGACAACAGAGGTTCCTCACTGGGAGAATCCAGGGCTTCAAACATCTACCCTACACAGATAGGCTAAAGGACCTGTCCCTCTACTAGCAATCTCAGACCCCGCCTTGATGGGACTGCTGCACTCGCACAACCCATATGAGCAACCTCAACCTGGTCTGTTATATCAATAGAACTTGTTGGCGGGACAGATTTGTGTCCCAGAGTCTCTCCATCTGTGGAATAGACTCGATCTCCACATCAAGCAGAGTACCTCATTATCCCTTTTTAAGCGCAACCTGGATAACTGGATGGGAAATAGAAAATACACCCCTGGGATTCCACCTGTATCCCTGCTGGACAGGGGCTTTGGGTGCTGACTTGTCTCAACATGGGCTAAACTCTTCTCTAGGCTTATAAGGGCCTCAGGGCCAATAGCTTAGTAACCTCCTATGATCCTATGTATGATAGAATGAGTAACCTGGTATGGCTGGGGTGCTCTTCGCAGCTTTGAACCAGGTTTTTGTGACTGTCAAATGTCAGCATCTTCTAGGGTTAAGCATGCTTGCAATGAATGCAGTTTCATGTGCAACCCTAGTGTTTAGCAGCATGACCTTTAATTTGCATTTTGATGAAATTTTCACATGGTTAATTTTGACCTCATGCCATTGCCTAAAAAAGGCACTATATGGGGGAGGCAAGAGCCTTTGCCAGAAGCTTGAAGCCCAAAGGAGACAGATGCAGGCCATCTCTGGCAAAGCATCGTGGTGTGTCAGTCATGTCTTCCTAGGCTGTCAGGTACTGGATCCCTTTGGGGTGACACCAGAAACTAAGGCAATTGTTAAAATCAATATTTTTTTGTTTCTATTGAGGTATCATTCTGGGTGATGGTAGAATGCTGCTTAAGGCTAGAGACATGCCTGCCTAGGACACCTATTCAGTGAGCTCGATCATGTCTCTGTTCATATAGTCTAGGGAGGTACGTCTCAAGTCATGTACACCAACATGGACTATGACAGAGTCATAGCAGTACCTGTTGTTGAGAGACTTGAGTGCTTGTGTGATATGGTGGATTCTGGCACCTGACAAATGACTGTGACTTTCTCTTTATCCAGCCTGTTGAGGGGCACATCTGTGTGTCTCACAATGGAGTCTCCTATGACTAATATGTTGGGTTTATGGTTAGGCCTTAGTGGCTGTGGGACACAGGTGTGTGGACTATGTGTGGTGTGTAATGTGGTGGGCTGTGGAGTTCACGCGTGTTTTTGCCTCGGAGGTCTCTCTTGTTTTGGTATGTTTTTGTTGAGGACCTTTGTATATGTGGGTGTGTGTTGTGTAGGTGTGGGTGGTGTTTGAGGTGTGGTGTTTGTGTTGACAGCATTCTCAGTGCCAGATATACTGGCTTGTGAGGAAGAGAGCATAGACTCTAAGTTCGTAATGCAATTGTATCTCTCACAAATTGTGTTCCTAGGTAGCAATAGTAGAGGGTTGTCCGAGTATGTGAGGCAGTTACTACACTGTCTCAGGATGCCCATATCAACCAGACTGGCAGGAGAAACCATAGGAAATTGCCCATCCATATTGTCAGAGTCTGAGGGAGAGAAGGCAGAGAGAGCTAAGGGTGTAAAAGGTGGAAGGTCTAAAATGAGTACTACTAGGTGATCACACAAGTGCTCCTAAGGGAAAATCTGTAGCTGGAATACTTCGCAATGGGTTAAAAATAGTGCAGCTGCAGTGCGACATCGGCAAACAAGCCCAAAACAACTCAAACGTGGGGTTTAAATACCACAAAAATAGAAGATTCTAGTAACACAGAAATCTAGCCAACCCTGTGAGCCCCTGCTTTCTTTACCAATCAGCGTGTGCCAGACAAGGTCCAGACAGCCCTACTACTCTCACTAGCAGAGAAGATAGGCCCCTACCAACACAAGATGGCTCCCAGAAACACAGAAGGCAAACACAAGATGGCTTCCAGAAGCACAGAAGGCAAAAACAAACAGCTCTGGATGCAGCAAACCTGTATCCAGACTGTGCTACTGAACGTTAAGGGTTAGAACACAGTAAAACTCACAGAAAAGCACAGATTAACCACTGACATACAAAAGCAGAACTTACATTATGAAAAATACAGTTAAACAGTAATGAATGCAATTAAACAGTAATTAATTGCAGTAAATAGCAATGAAATACTTAAAACAGTAATGAAATGCATTTAATTGGTAAATTGCTTAAAAACAGTGCAAATATGATAAATTAACAACAAGGCACAGGTAAAAATGATAGCCAAGTGCAAATGCAACAAAATAAGTGAAAATAAATGAAAAAGCACTTAAATTGGTCTTGGAGTCTCAAGAAGTTTGTAAAATGTCCCAGAGATGATGCACCTCAGCAGAGCCTGGTTCAAATAAGCCCAAACCAGCTCAAATGCAGGGTTTAAATACCACAAAAAACAGAAGGTTCTAGTAACACAGAAATCTAACCACTCCTGCTAGCCCCTGCTTTCTTTACCAATCAGCTTGTACCAAATACGGTCAGGCAGCCCTGCTACTGCCAGTAGCAGAGAAGATAGGCCCGTATCAACACAAGATGGCTGCCAGCAACTGATTTTCTCTGGATTCTGCATTTGTCTTGGACACTATTGCAAGTTATTCATGAGCTATTGTAACAGTAAATCATACCATTTGGGTTTACCCACCTTGGTGGTCTTTGTAGCATGCCAGAAATGAAAACTGTTGCTGTTCTTGCCTTGCCTGTACATTCCTTCGAACATTAAAAGATCGAGAGTCTGCCATATAAAGTCAGTGTTGCTAGGAATTTTATTTTTCTTTTCACCCCTTCAAGTTCTTCGTTTTATTGGTATAGCATGTCTTGTGTTTATTAACAATTTATTATATTTCTTTAGATATCTTCAGTAAAGACGTCAGTAAACTGTGGTGACTGTGGGAGGCTGTAGCCTAATTTTTACCCTGCAAGATAGCTGTGTCTCTGTTTCTCTTATACCTTCCATTTTGTTCTTGAAACATGGTTTGGTGAAAAAGAGAAGACTGTGAAATCTTGCAAAGAATAGTCATCAAATGAGACCACAAAAGACCTTCAGAAATGAAAATCCACTTCTTCCAGTTCAAATTTTGTCTTTTATCTAAGTAATTGAAGTTCTCCTAACCAATCTTGGAGCTGTAAAAAATACAGCTTTAGCTGCAACTTCATTGAGGTTGATCATATTGATAACTCCTGCAGTAGCCTTAGCAATATGTATTATATCCTGACAAGGATATAACAGCCAGACAGCTTCCAAAGCTTCAGGGCACCTTCCATGGACTCTAACCGTCTGGCAGCTGGATCTGAGCTGCCTAAAAATATAGCTTTGAGTGCCAAAGCCCTTCAGAGCTTTCCTGCCGCCGAAGGGAGAGCTCCTTTGTGGACTTTCAGGGATCAACATTTAGCTAGTGCTGTTCTTTTGCTGGGCAGATAAGTTCCCTGTGAGAAAAAAACGTCCACATTTTATAATATTTAAATGTACTTTCCTGGTTGGAAATGTTTTTCACCTAGAAGTTTGTATTTTAACAAACCGTCACAAGACTTAACTGTACTTTTAAATGGGAGCACACTTTTTTGCCATTTTTCTATGGAGAAGCTGTGTTTATTTTATTTTTAATGGCTGGCAAAGTGTGCTAAAGTGCTTTATTATTATTATTATTATTATTATTAGGGACTTCTAATAACTTTAAAATTCTTACTGACTTATGCTGTTTTCCCTGGGAAAGACGCATTATTTTCAGCTTGACCACAGAACAAACGACTAGTCCCACAGTTGATCCTTCTTCCGGCCACAAAAAGATACAGTCAAGCAAGCAGCCTTTGCCACCACAGCAGGCTAGCAGCTTGCCTCACCCACAGGTTGGTGACTCTGCTGTAGCCATATCTGGTTCCTCAGACCACTCTCTTACCCTGAATCCCTTTGGTGTAGCATCTGCAGCCTCCATGGACCAGGGGTTTAATACATCCTCTGTTGCCGTTGCGGTCCCTTCAGTGGGCAAGGGTGAATTGCTCTTATCAGTCCTGGGAGGGGAACATGGAGATTTTCCCTGTGTAGTCAGAATGTTATGCCTATCCCTGGGGAAGCCACTTCTGCTATTGACGACTCTGTTGGCCCAATTTTTCCTGTTAAAAAGAAACAGAAAACTAAACATGAATCTGCTCTTGCTCAAATTTGTCTGGACAGGAGTAGTTTACTAGGTCAGGCTCAGGGTTTAATTCAGGCTATTGATCCTTCTTATAAGGTGTTTTCTGCTAAAGGAAAAAGGGATGCCTTATTTTCTGAAGAGATTCAAGATTCTAAATCTGAACAGAAAGGCGAAGGGACAGATGCAGGGTTTTCTGTATATCTGATTTCCTGATTCAGATTCAGGAGAGAATGGAGTATCTGATTCTGTTTCTGGGGGGTTCTCTTTCTCAGAGTATTTCCAGAATGTTCTAGTGATTTCAAGTAGGAGATCACCAAGGTTTCTCAGTCTCTCAGAAAGTACTGTGAGTTGTTACAAATGAAATTTTCAGAACCTTCACCCCATTCCTGCAGTACTGTCAACATTATAGGATGTGTGTGTCACTGCCTGCAGTTTTCCTAATAGTCAGCCTACTGTCCCCAAAAAGGCAAATAGATTGCATAAAGTTCCTCAAGCCTTACGTTTTTGTACACTCAACCCAAACCCAACCCAGCAGCTATAGCATTTAGTTAATTCCAATCCTACGCTTTCTAACAAGGGTGGGAAAATACTTTGGTAGGTATAGGAAAAAAAGTGTAATCTGAATTTTGATTTTCAGAAATTTGAATTGGCAGGCTCTTATGTTAAAGTTTATTCTTGCTAATTGTGAAAGTATAAAGAAAAAATAGTTATTACGAGGAAAAATCTGCTTTAAATTGGTTAGTGTATTCCATCTTGCAGGTCACAACTCACAGTTTAAAGTGTGTGTATGACTTGTTGCTTCTGCTAGTGTTACTGCTTTGAAGTGGTTTGCCTGGCTGCACTCTCATAACATACCAGATGTTATGAAAAATGAGATTTTAAATTCTCCTTTGGATAGAGATTTAGTTCCTTTGCACATGATTGTGTTCCTGTCATGTCTGATAGATACCTTAGTCGAAAGTGTTTTCCACTCGGCCATCGGTCACTGCATGGAAATATCTCAGGATTTTCAATCTCATGCCATCTATTATTCTCATGATACTCCTGGCAAGACTCCACATGAGAAAAATACAATGGTATCTGAAGTCTCTTTGGTCCCAGCACCAACACCCATTATTTTTTCAAATCCAACTTCTTCTCAGAAGAGAGATCTATTGGTGGAGACAAATATCCCTAAATCCAGGTGTCCCCCCCCCCAAACTTTGTTTGGAGAGCAGTTTGAAAGGGATAAAAGTGGAAAATGTTTGGGACACCAAGGACAAACACAAACATAGAAAAATGAAAGAGATGCTTGCTCTAATCAAGGCACTCAACTCTCTGAATCATCTTTGGTCCCCTGGACCTCTTCAGGTTGTTAGAAACAATAAAACAGTCACCAATAAGCAAGGAGGAATCTAGGTCTTTGCCCCTTTTGCAGACTAGGCATGTTAGTTTGGAATATAGCTTTACAGCACAGTCTTACTCTACAGGCATCCTACAGAGCAACATTGTGTGGCATACAAGCTGAACAGGAAAGGCCAGACCTTCCAAGAATGGAAACTAGATCAGGGGTCTTCCAAGATATGAAGTATCTGTGGTGAGTTCCACAAGTAGACCTATTTGTTTCCTCTCTCTGCAATCAACTGGCAAAAGTCTGCTCCAGGACTCCATGCAAGTAGGCTTAGAAGACAGATGCTTTTTGCTTGGACAGAAATGTTCCTGTATGCTTTCCTACTCTTTCCACTAATATATGCTGGGTGCTTCTGAAGATTCAGAAGGACACCCCAAAGGTCATTGTGGTGACTTCCTTCTGACCTAGGCAATAGTGGTTCTCCCTTCTTCTAGAAATGGCGTGGGGCAATTACCACAAGCTTCCTCACAGACTGGATTTACTCACACAGCACTCGGGGTATTTGATGCATCCCATCCCCAAACAACTGCCTACGTGATGGAGTTTTAATACCTTTTATGCACCTTTTTTTTCGAGGATGTGCCACAGGTTTCAATGGAGGCAAGAAAATTTGTTACTAGAAAATCATATATTAGCAAATGGAAAAGCTTTTCTAGTTTGTGCCAAGTGAAAAAAAAAAAAACACCCATTCACGGCTAGCTTTTCTCTGGTTCTACATTACTTGTGTGAGTTACTATCCCATGACCTCTCCTTAGTCAAGGTTTATTTGTCAGTCATTTCAGGATGTCTGCCCTTATATTCCCCTCTGTAAATGCAGTTTCACGTGAAAATGTTTTTGAAAGGGGCTTGTCTTTGAAGCCACCTAGGAAACAGGTGGTTCCTCCTTGGGATCTTATGTTAGAAAAACTAATGCTTGCTCCATTTTAACCGATTTATCAGGCTGACTTGAGTTTCTTGACTTGGAAAACAAACTTAATCATTGCTCTGATCTCTGCAAGAAGGGTATCTGAGATGCAAGCTCTTACTATGGGGTCAACCTTGTATCACGTTCCACAACGTTAGGGTTTCTTTGAGAACTACTCATTCTTTCATACTTAAAGTGGTATCTGAATTTATTTTAAGCCAAGCTATTCATCTCTTTGTCTTCTGTCCAGAACTTAAAATGAGGGAGAAAGGATACTTGATGCCTTCAGTGTCCATGGACAACTCAGCTACTGTCTTGACAGAACAAAATCTTTCAGAACGTCTGATCAGTTCATTTCTTGTGAAGGTAAAAAGAAAGGACAAGTGTATACACAGACTGTTTCCAAATGGTTGCCTCATGCTGTTAATTTTTGATACTCCCACCACAATACAACTATTCCAGTCAGGTCAAGGCTCATTCTCTTTTGTTTCATCTGTGCCTGTTTGAAAAGGATTGGTCTAGGACAGGCTTTGCTAGAACCATACTTCAGGGGCTCTTGGGCCCGTCATCCTTCCTCTTCCTGCTCTGTATAATATATAGTAATCTACCCCTATAGCGTAAGCTACTGCAGCAGTGATCAGCATGGAATACATAATAAAGCTATGTAAGTAAATGTATCATAGTAGCAGATGTTCGAATAATCACTGTTTCAGTAGCCTCTCCATCCCGCCATTTCCTTATTTTTGTAAGATAGTATGTCAGGTTGTATACATTTATTTTTCTTTTCCTAGCATTGTCCTTCTCAGGAACACTTGTGGATTTCGTTGATTTCCCCTGGTTATTGTACCTTGGGGAATAATATGTGAGTTCAGTCTGGTTTCCTGTTAGTAATTTGACATCATCCATTCCTCGTATTCTAATCTATTCCTTCAAACATCTACCCCCTTTTGTTGTTTGAGATGGGCATGGGTTCAGGAACAAAATGAAGATTTTTTCCTCATATGCTTTTCATGTGGTGGTACAAGAACTTTTCTGTAAAGCTCAATTCTTCATTGTGTCTGAACCAAAACACACACATTTGGGGATGTCGGCATCTGGTTTAATAACAAATCAATAGCTCTAAGGACTTTCCACAGTATTAGATTTAGGGCTTGTTGAGGTGCTATCTGCAAAAAATGAAACTATTTCAAGTTGGTGTTTCGGCTGTGTCCACCTTGGACTTGGAGGTGGAACCAGTTTTAGCACACACTTGATAAACTTCTGCGGAGAATTTCACTTCAACAGGTAGCTTTATGCTGAGTTGATGAGGTCTAAAATGTACATGCCATCACTGGATATTACCAATTATTTTTTTCATCACATTTGTTAACTTTTTATATTACACAGTGACACAGGTACAGATTCAGTTGTAAAAGAGAAAACAAACCATTACATTGATTCTTTTTTAATACAGTATACATATATAGTTTTTTTCTTAATAATTAACATTACACTTATAGCTCAATTCTTGCCTACCAAGACATTTCGCTCTTCCTGAACATTATTCTGCATGTATTTTTCCTACTGATTCCATTTATTTCTATGTTCATAGGTGCTGACTAGGCTAATGACCATAAGGGCCTGTTTATGCCTAGCCATTCATCTCAAATCTCTAACAAGTTCTGGTACCCTTTATAAGTGTAAGTGGGGGCCTGGGAGATGGACCATTTACAGGTTGCCTGTGTCCATTAGAGACGTAGGTGCCAAACCAGGGATGAATTTCCTGTTCCCCATCCAGTTGTCAAAGTTACACTTGAATTGGGTTAGGGAGGAACTCTGCTTAACGTGGCTGGGGGAGACTGTTCCAGACACGGGATAGTCTCTGGTATACATACCTGTCTCTTCAGCAGGTCCTATTTATATCATAGGCAAGGACGGGTAGGTCTGGTGCTGTTTGTTTTATGGATATGCAGGAGGTCCATCAGAGTGTTGTCTAACAATGCCCTTTATGCCAGGCATAGTTCTCCCCTCACCAGCCCGTGGGAGACAGAATACAGGGATAGGGCCTTGAGGCAGTCTGCATAGGACATTTTACTTACACCCTGTATTCTTTTAGTGAGGAACCTCTGTGGATGTTCCAGTTGTTGGATATGCCTAGTTAGGTACATATCAAAGGGGGTATTGTACTCAATTATATGTCTGATGAATGCTGAATACAGTGGAACAGTGACTTCCTTGGCCCTAGATGCATACTTGTTTATAAGTTGCACAAAATAGAATGATTTCATCACTACTATAGACAAGTAATGGTCAAAGCTAGATTACTGTCAACTTGTGTCTGTAAGTCCCTGACTACTGGGTCAACTCTAAGGGATGTGTTATCAATATGATAGTTACCAAGGGTGGATGACTTCCAAAAATATACTATTATGCATTATGCATTTCTTGGCATTTAGTTTTAGCCCATGGTTCTGACACCAATTGTTCATCTGTGTCGGCCCTTCCTGGAGAACATTTGTGTCAGGGTGGGATTCACTGACAGCTCCTAATTTGCAATCATCTGCAAATTTAGTCAACCAGAGACCATTGACTTTGGCCTTGACATCAGAGAAGTAAATGCCAAAAAGGAGCGTTCCAAGGACCGATCTCTGAGGGATTCCACTTGTGACTGGCCTCTTTGTAGAGGTGGACTCCCCAGTTCTAACTTCCTGGGTAATGTATGTGAACCAATTGGTTATGCACCGGGTGACATACGGGTTTGTATCTAACCTCTTGAGTTTGTCAACAATGCCCAATGCAATGGGTATTGTGTCACATGCCTTGTCCAGGTCAAGGTAGGCAGTTTGAACCATTTTGCCTTTATCCATTGCTTTTTTGACTTTCTCAAAAAAGTCCACCAGATTGAGTAGGCAGAACTTACCTTTGACAAAACCAAACTGGGTTGGGTCCATTGTCTGGAGGTTTTCTATGTCATTATTGATCATTCCCATGATAATTCTTTCCATGGATTTGCATGTAAGACTAGTAGTTTCCAGGGTCTATAAACGGCCCACCTTTGTGCAGAGAGATGACTGTTGCTGCTCTCCATTCATGAGGCAAGAAGCCTGTTTGGAGGCTACAGTTAAATAGCAATTGCAGATGGCCTGATATGTCATGTTTCATGCTATTTAGAAGGTATCCTGGGATATTGTCTGGGCCCATTGATGAAGTGTTCTTGACCTTAGAGACAGCATTAAGGACCTATTCCCGAGTGATAGCAGGGGGGTTATATTTGATAGTATTTCCTGAGGGAAGGTTGAGGGGGTTAGGGGATAAAGTTGGAGCTGACTTTGTAGGCCAGTAGGTTTGCCAGATCTTCTGGATCAATATAGTTGGCTCCATTTATAATGAGCTCTATACATAATTGTGTATTGCCTTTGAGGTTGCGGAAATAGCTAAAGATTGCCTCATAGTTGTTCTTGGCCTGGGAGGCCAAATTTACCTCAAATTTGGCTTTGGTAGACTTTATTTTGTCCTCAGAGTTGTTTGTTTAGTTTGATGAGAGTGGTTTATCCTGCTGGGTGCTGCACCTCTAAATTTTTGCCATGATTTTCTTCCTTCTGTTTACAGACTTTTGATTTTGTGATTCCACCAGAGTGGCTTGTTTTTTGAATTTATTTATTTATTTTATTTATTTAACATTTGTTTACCAGGAAAGTTTGACTTGGACATAGCCAATTTTCAATGGAGGTCTGGGGAGAAATGTTCCAGACGCATGTCTTTGGAATGTGGAAGGAAATCAGAGGACCCTGGAGGAAACCCACACAAATGAAGGGAGGACATGCAGACTCCGCACAGAAGGCACCCTAGCCAAGAATTGAACCAGAGAACCTCTTGCTGTGAGGTGACAATGCAAACTGCTGAACCACTTCACCGTCCAGTTAGTTCTGCACTTCATCCTGGCGTGTACAACTGCTTCTTTGCAGCTATTAACATGCTTGTATAGGGTTTCTGTGAACAGCAGTTCTACATAGGCAACAGTTTTCTCAGGGTTTATGGGGCTTTGAAATGTTGCCAGGTTATCAGTTAATAGCATGAAGTTAGCCTTAGAGAAGGTCCTGAATATTCCAGGGTTACTGGGGGGGGGGGGGGGGGGATCCAAGTTCTAGCTTGGCAAGATTTTTCTTATAGTTTTTACTGATTGGTTTGTCTGTGTGACCTTGTTACTCCGTGTTGTTATATTTTTATTTCAAAGGAGACCATTTTGTGGTCTGGCCTTACCAGGGAAGACATTACACTAGAGGGTGAGCAGCACTCTCCTGTATTAATGAGGACCAGATCCAGTGTGATTGCACCCTTGATTGGTGTATTGACCATCTGTCCAGGGAATTTGTGTTTACAAAATCTAGGAATCTCTGTGCCTGTACTTTTGATGTAGCATAGAATTCAAGTTAATAGTGGGGTAACTAAAGTCAACCATGAATATGGTATTGGGTTGGATGGTGAATGTTTCCAATAAGTTTAAGTACATGGTTTGGGTCCGCTATGTCAAAGAGGGGACATATAGCTTGCAAGGAAGTGGTATTGGATTTTGCCTATGGTGATTTGAACATGGAGTAACTCAAATGCATTGTCCTGTTTGACCAGCCTTGAGGTATATTTAATTTTGATATAAATCAAGACACCTCCACCTTTAGTCCCTTTCTGTGTAGTAGCTGGTCTAATTGTATGGAAAGCATTATAACCTTGCATTGTCAGTGTGCTGTCTATGGCTTTAAACCATGTCTCAGTGACCACACAGATATCAGCATTCTCTAGGGTGAAGAGAGTTTTTGAATGGAGTTTTTTGTTTACACTCCTAGCATTGAGCAGTAATACCTTTAGATTTTCTTGGTTTTGATTTACTATGTCAGAAGTCCTTTCAGTTTGGCTTTGCCTAAAAAGGCACTATTGGGAAGACAATGTTTTAGCTAATATTTGAAAGCTTAGAGGGGAGAGGTGCAGACCATCCCTGACAAAGCAGCATGGTCTGTTGACCATCTTCTTCCATGGTGAAAAATATTACACCGCCTTAGAATGATATTAGAAACTAAGCCAGTTATTAAAGTCAATCATCTTTTGTTCATTTTGTGGCATTATCCTTGGTGAAGGTAAAACGCTGCTCAGTGCTATTCTCATACCAGCCTGGGACACACATTCTGAGAGCTCCATGATATCTCTCTTTGTATAGTCTAGGGAGGTATGCCTCAGGTTATTTACACCCACATGGACTATGACTGAGTCATACTGGTACTTGTGATCCAATGATCTGAGTGTGTGCGTAATGTGGTAGAGCCTAGTCCTTGATAAACAACTGACCATTACTTTCTCCTTAGCCTGGTGAAAAGGGACATCAGTGTGTCTCACAATGAAGTGTCCAAAGAACAGAATGTTGGTTTCTGAGGTGGCTTGCCTTATGGATGTAGAGGTAGAGGCTCCATGAGATATGGATGTATGTCTTGATGTGGGTGCTGTTTTAAAAGAGTGCATTTGGGGCTGCTGAGGGTATTTGTTATATGCACTTCATCTAGGAAATCTTTGGGGTTTAGGAAGGTTACATGTAAGTGCCTCAGCATATGTGGGTCTATATGTCTGCTTTGAACTGTGCATGATGGGTGCAGCTTGTGTACTACTGACAGTCTTATTCACATTAGGAGTACTTTTAAGTGAGAACTTTGTCTCCATTGACATTGTGTAAATACATCTCTCACATACTATATCAGTTTGAGAATTAACTGGTTGTCAGTAAACATGAGGCAATTTCTACATTGCCTCAGGATGCCCATATCCACCAAGATGGTAATGAAGCCAGTAGAAAATTTCATATCCATGGCAACAGACCCTTTTTATTGATTTGACAGTTGGACTGAGAATATAAAGCAATGTCAAGAGTATCCAGTTTGCAGCTCTGGGGACGGTGCTTGTCACTGCAAACTAGTTGTCCTGTGTGCAACTAGAAATTGGTAAAATTTGAATCGTGCTTTTAAAAGAAAAATGTCACTCAAGGTCTGTCTATACAGGGCACTGCCAAACACATGAGGGGAAACTAATAAGCATACCCTCAAAATTTTAGGATGAAGTATTTAAGCAGATATTCTGATGAAAACAAAGAATTATCTTGACAAGACTGATGAAGGGAGGGGAGTTGCATGAATAGCTACTGCCTGACTACTACTACTAGTGCTGGTTTCACCACAGTTTCACTCTGCTGGCATAAAATGATCCTTTGCTTTTTCTCTCACCAGAAACAAAACAGCACCAATCCCAAGATGAGAAGCAGGCTACAGCCTGTTTAGCAATCTGCAGTCTTGTCCCAGATGATGCAAGGGTCTGTAGGCTTGTTGTAGCCTTTTCCTAGTAGATGCCTTGAATAGCAAACAGACCAATCAAGAATGTCAAGCACAGACACTCATTATCCAACTAGAAACAATTAGGAATCCATGCACTCTGCTCCTTCTCTCACCAGGAGCAGAATCTTCTTCTTCTTCTTCTTTCGGCTTTTTCCCGGTTAGGGGTCGCCACAGTGGATCATCTGTCCACTCATGATTGGCAGTGGAGTTTTATGGTGTCGAGTTGCCAGCCAGAGGCACGCACACGCACAATATAAGCACAAATTCCAAGCTGTCACCTGTGAAGCAGTTATTAGGCTTTCCACTGATCAAGTCTGTAGGAAATGATGTCCCTGTTCTCCTTCTCTCACCAGAAGAAAACAGAGGCACAAATCCCAAGATGACTACTTAGAGGCAGAATATGGGCTGTCCAATAATTTGTGGTCTTGCAATAGAGGTTGCAGATTTTATAGGTAAGTTTGCTCCTTCACTTTTGTAAAGATTTCACCCAAAATATATTGTCTCCTTGACAACATTCAGTAAATTTGTTACAATTTAGTTTTTCATTTCTATTTTCTAGTAATTGCTTTTTGACAGCCAACATCATTGAACTTAGCAGGGCCTTACAATGTTGAGGTAATTCATTTTCTGTATCCTAGCTCAAAAGAGTTATTTCCTTAGTTACAGTAATTTGCTTCCCCAACATTTTTGACAAAGTATCCTGTAGAGAATTTTTAGAATCTGCTAACTTATTACATTCCTAAAAAACATATTCTCAAGTATCCATCTTGTTCACATCTTAGCTCCAGCAATTGCTTTCTACCTGTAGGAAAGTTCTCTGAAGTCTATTTGGTATATAGAAATATCTGTGCAAATATATCCATGCAAAATTGTATAGTAAACCACCTAGACTTTGTTGCACAGTTGTTACAAATATCCTCCTGTTCTTTTGCATACCGACTTTCCATTCTCATTAATAAGACCTACAAATTATCCCATTTTCAACTGCAGCTTCTTTTTTAGATTCAACTACAAACTTATCCAGAGCTGGTCTTTCATTTAACACTCCCCTATAATGTTCATTTTTGCCTATACCGTATTATAAATCCCTTGTAGGGAGGGCAGTCTCTTACCTACTGTCCAAACTTCTGCTTGGCCTCATTCCACTTTTGAGTTTTCCCTCCCTGACAATTTGTTCACAGTACCTTGGTTCCTTTGCTGATTTTCTCCACTAAATTCTGGCTCCCGGCTCCCATCTTTCCTATTTTCTATGCATCTACTTGACAGTCATCCCTAGTGGAAAGTCCCACATTGGTGTAGTTCTCAAAGTACTTTCTGCTACTATGTAAATATACTATTCTCTATTAAGGGCCTGCATCTAAAATCCTACTTTTTCCTTATTTTGTAAGCTCCACCCTGTGTCATCATTTATTTCTGCTTTGATTTATAATCTACTGTTTGTGTTATTTGTATGAGTCTTAACTGTGTAGCTCTAAAGCATCCCTTTGAAATTGGCAATCCTAAAGCACTTGTTCTGAGTAGAGGAACAACATATCACATTTAACTATTGCCCTATTTTCTTCCCATATAGATTCCTTCAATTCTTTGTTAATTTTGGTCCATAGCCTCTCGTCTGGTTGATAAAAAACATTCCTAACCTGTGTATAATATTAAAGGGATATTTTCACTGCTTGCACCTTACTAACCATATCCAGAGTCAAAATCTTCTAACTTCTCAAATTTTGCAGCATCTTTTGCTTAGTCTCTTCCCACAACAGTAGAATAAATTTTAATCCAAATGTCTAAATACTATCATGTCCCCATAATTATGGGTATTGCTGAACCAATTCATATCTGGGAGCATAGGCTGGAATTCATAAAGGCTAACACCAGGTGTGCACAAAGTGTACACCTCAAGGTAACCATTTGGAACCATTTGGAATTCATTGACATCCATACAGTTGTGATTTTGCATGAAGACATACATCACTGCAGTGGATTGTCTCTGCCACCATGCTAGATGCTAATGAGAAGTGTATGCTAATTAGCCATGTGTTGTCCCTCCCCAGCATTGCCTCCTGCAAGGTATCTGCACACTGAGAGCTTCATAGAATCACTCTGCTGTCTTTATTAGCATGGTTGCTCCTTACACCTTGCAATAGAGGTAAGTGGGGAGTTTAGTAGAAGGTAGGGTTAGGAAGTATGTGAGTTATTTTATGCCTGCCTGTGAGGTGGTGTTAAGGAAGTTAGTGAGGGGATCAGGTAAGTGTGTGTGTGTGTGTGGGGGGGGGATTGGTTGAGGCAGCTGAATACTTACACACTCCTGGACTGACATGCAAAGCCTGCAATATTGGTGTTAGAAACCGTTAACCACCAGGGAAAACTCCTACTTTTCCTTGAGTGGCAGTTAAACAGTACAGGGATTGGGGAGGTGGGGTGAACCACTAGCCACCAACAAAAACTTGTACCTGAGCTAAAGTTAAATAGTAGAGGGATTGGGGATTGGGAAGATCACAAACCATCAGGGGAAAACTTTCACCTGTGACTGCGAGTAAGTAAACAGTACAGCTATCTGGGGTGATAGAACTAATAGCCACCAGGGATAACTCCGTAAATGAGTGCCTGTGCAACAAGTAAAGAGAATGGGGGTCAGGTATTTGTGGGGAGGGGGGGGGACAACACTAGACTCAATATGGCATTCTTTAAAGGAACATATTTAAAAAAAAAAAAAAAAAAGGTGTGAGGAACTACTAAACTCCAAGGATAAGTAGCCTGCCATAGAATGCACTAAGTAGATTTCATACCTTAAAAACACACAACACAGGTATTCCAAAAACATGCCAAGAACTGACAACACTAAACTCCAGTAGGAGTCAAATACAGGCAATTTATTAGTGTTTTCATGTTTAACTAAAGGGCTTCAAAGTATAGAAAAAAATTCACTCAAAACTTAAAATACTTTTCCACAAATCACACGATCACATTAACACAATGGCATCACTTCATTTCAAAAATATATACTTGTTAAAAGGTAAAAACTTACTAAAGAAATTTCTTAGTTAAAAATAAATTATTTTTTTACCTTTTCTTAGCTCCTCAATTTAAAGAAATGTTTTATATTTATTGTTTTATTCAGACCAGGATACATATCCCCACTTAGATGTATCTGACATTTAGTTTCCCTTCCTTCTAGTAATTTTTTATCATTTCTTCATGAGGTTCATTACCAAGTACTCTAAACATATTTTTTATATACCAATTACTCTGGTGGATAATGTTTTGATGTTAATCCCTATCATCTTTGTGTTACTGTCAAATGAACTTCTTCCCTATCTTTCCATTTTTGTGCCGTCATGGAAATGTTTGTAGCATGATAAAGGATTCCCAGGCTTCTCACAGAAAATATATTTATTTTCAGATAAATTCTTGTTTTTAATGCAGTTTGAAATACCGTCATATGTAATGATGCAGCATTTTCAAAATGTAGATCATTTTAATAAATACAAGGATAAATAGAAAAGTGTAGGCAGTTTTATTTGTTTTTAGTATTCATTATTAATTTTCAGGTTGTCACACAGCTTAGATGCCTTCTACCATGTTTATCCTGCTTCTGGTTTCCACTTGGCTTTCTTATCAGGTCTTACATCTAGTTTGTCTTTCTTCTGTTAACTATGGTTCTCTGGAGTTTTCTCCATTGTCAGATTTGTTTTAACCATGGAAGCCTACCCCACTTCCTCCGTTTGTGTTTGTCATCCCCTTCTTCTGCCTTGGTCATTTTGACTTGTGTTGTTTGAGTATCCACAGTAACTGTAGAATATCTCTGTGTTGCCTTTCAGTCCTTTTCAGGCTTCTAGTCAGCATAGATGCCTCTTTTTGTAGCTTATTTTGATATGTTAATGTAAGACAGAGTTCATCTGTGATTAAGATTGCCTTCTTGTAGCTTTTTCTGACATTCAGGTGATCATACCAGTGGCTTTCATTGTATGTCAGGATTGCTGAACTGCATTGAACTTGGGGGCTGAATTCTAAATGTATTACGAACATTTCTGAGTAGTTAGGTGTTCTTTCAGTTTCTTTATAGTCTAGTTCTCTCTCTGTTTTGTACAGCAGCAGCATCAGTCTAAAGAGGACACTGTGTGTTTTCATATGAGGACCTTTAACCTGTTTGTTCCATGCTTTTTAATGATGTCTTGCTAAGCTTGTTGTTTCACTCATATAGCACATACTGACTCTTGATTGAGCCTCTGCTCCTCTCAGAAATGTAGCAAGAGTGAGGCAGAGGGGTCAGCTGTCCCTCGCATATGCACAGTCAGGAATTGCAGCTCTTCAATGCTTTATGTTTGGTAAGCTGTAGCAATTTTCCTGCTAAAGTTTTAAATAAAAGTTGAATTCTTTATTTTGTGTGTGTGTTTAAATGTCTTCAATTACAGAACTGGGGCATGGAGGTGGGGAATGGATCTAGCTTGGAGTGCCAGATTAAGAGGATGGACCCTTTTTTATTGCTCTTGAAGATCGGGGATTGACGCTGCTAGATTGAGGTCAGCCTCCTTGCATTGCTGTAGCAAAGGATAGAGTTTGTATAGGCATTATAGGTGGAGTATTTTTGTTTATTTTTGGTGTAAGCTTGCAGATGTATTTATAGAGTCACATTTCTGTTGAAGTAACAGTACTCCTTTTCAAGCCACAGTATGGCTATGAATACTGAAAAAATGAACATATTCTGACATTTATTCTGAGTAATTCCCAGAACCTTTTACAGCACGGGTGTTGGAAGCATCTGATAGAATTGCTGCAAATGATTTAATGGGGCTAACATGGAAGAACAAGGCAACATTTTCAAGTATCAGTATCAGTGGATAAGTATCAACCATGGGATGGGTAAGGCCAATCTGTAACCAAATGGGATAAGTTATTTCGAGCACAAAAAGGGAATTTGGCTAAGCTTAAAATGGCCCACAAGGCAGCTAGCAAAGTACTTACCTATGAGCCTATGAGTATGAATTTATGAACATTATTGGGCTGTCCTAATCGTAGTAAATAGGCATAACTTTACAGATAAAGGAAATTAAGTATAAAGCTTGATCCAAGTGATTAGGAAATAGTTTTGATAGTGAATAGGTGTAACGGTGTTCATATTTTTATATCACATAGGTTATATAGTTTTAGTTCCAACCATCACCTCTCCCAAATGCTGTGATTTACTTGATACCTTGTAGCCATTTTTTATGACTACTGCCTACTCTAATACCCCAAAGAGAGACAATGTGGACAGACAAAAATGACAGCCCAGGAACAAAAAATACACAACTGTATTCTGTACCACTTTACAAGAATATGAATTAAGATTTGTGCCTGGTCTACTGCAGTAGCTTTCTGCTTCTTTAGACAGAAGTTTTGAATAATGATGTTTCAAAGAGGAATAAAACTAATGGTGCTGCCCTACAGTGCATTGTATGATCTGTTTCCTAGTAGTCATGTTTAATTGTTTGTCTTTTTTTCTGCTTTCCAGAAGGAGCGACAGGCACAGCTGTATCTGGTGACAAAGCAGCTGAAAAGCCAGAGGCGCAAGGTGGCAGTGCTGACTCATAAGTACTGTTATGGAGTATACACAACCGGCTAAACATTTCAAATTAAGCATGGCTCTAGGAAGATACCTCCATCATAACAGTATACAGGACTACATTTTAAAAACAATGGACAAGAGCATGTTCTTTAAAGATGTGAGGTTACACGGCCTACTTTCGTAACAGCCCTTCCAAAGATGGAAAGTATTTTGCAACATGCAAATGTAGCAGATGACAAGAACACTACATAATGGGACTGAGTCTGAGAGCCATCTTAGCTACTAAACTTTGTGGAAGCAAGACTGTGGAGTCATTCTACCGAGTACTTATGCTAAAATAATTCAGTACTTTTGAGCAGTTACACTAAAATACAAGAATAAGTTCCCGTGTTTTGTAAACTGGATTCTCTTAGATTGTTTTGAACAAATGGAACATATTTGCCTTGGTTTTTCAGTTTAACCACTCTCTTTATTTTTAATGTTTATTTCACTGATAGGAATATTACTATAAGTGCAGCTATGGCTGTCATTGTTACTGTTGAAGGGCCGTGGGCCTTTAAGTATGAGGAGTTTTGCATTCAACTTAGAACACTTAGCACTAATAATCTGTATATTTGAGCACTGCCTTATGGATTTTACAGATGGACCAAATTCCTCTCTTGTCGGGATTTCCGGCAGCCATAACTGTGGCACCACTACAGAAGTACAAAACTGCCAAACAATTGTACTACTTTTATAGATTGTCTTTTACCTTCTACTTTGAAATGCTCACTGTTTTTGTAACAGACCTGCTTACAATGAGATTGAAATGATAAAATCCAATTTGTTTAAAAACTATGCAGGCGAAGGTATTTATTTCTAAAGAGCTTTCACAGACATGTTTACAATTGGGCAATTTTGTGTGCAGAACTTGTCTAATAAAATACTGACTTGCTACTGATTTCTAGGACTTGTTTGTTTTTTCCCCAACACAGCAACAGGATGGTTGGTTGCCAGTGATGCATTTGAAATATACAGGGCTTGGAAAACGATTGCAGTATAAATCTTTATCCATATGAATTAAGAAAAAAGCAGATGTTGGCCCTCTCAGTCAGTCTGACTTTTAAAACTTTGTGGACATCCCAGTGACCTCAGCTCATGCTCCGTACCAACCAACCGTTTGATGCACAGCTAAAAGGAGGAGCGATTAACAACACTTTTCAGTTCTTTTTTGTGACAAGAAGTAACTGTTCCTCCATGTTCTGGTAATTCTAAGGGGATTTCCAGAGAACAATAAGTACTCAGTTTGCAACATTTTTAATACTTTTTGTAATATTGCATTGTGTTAAGTCCTCTATTTGGACTGTTAAAGTTTTGGATTGAAAATCTAAAACTTTCACGGTCCATGGCACACCTGGAAAAGCTAACTAATAAATATATGTGTGGAAGGGAAATTCTACAAAAAAGAGCCCTTTTTGCTTAGTTTAAGGAACATTACGTCTCCTGTTGTGAACTCTCTAGCTTTTAGAAAAAAAAATCTTCCTTCATCAAGTGAAGAATTTGAAGGCCATCTTAGGACAGAAACAAAAATGAAAGCCTCTATGTATGCGGCAGAAGCACATCAATGTGAAGGAAATAATGACTTTTGATGTTGGTTCTAACAAAATGTAGGTCAGTTCCAACCCAGAACACTCTGTGTTGTGTGGAAGGTGACACCAAGTTATTGTGGTATGTGAGCAAGCAAAATGTCACTCCATGTTTTATCAACTATGTAGATTGACATAGATGATGTAGGAAGTACCTTCTCACCTGGGATTGCATCTCTAAGACTCTTACATCCCCATCATCTTCAAACATCGTGACAGACATGTTAGGTAAGACAACACTCAAAACACACAAGTAGGACATGGGTACCAGAATTTTCTTTATTGCAGAAATTGAGCCTTTCACTACTGGACTTCTTTTTTTTTTTTTTAGACAAGGCTTGTCAACTGTTTTGTTTTACATTTCTCTGCAAAGCAACATCAAGGGCTGTGAATGCTTTTGATATTCCTTGGAAAGAGGGCCTGCTTGTATGTCTGTCCTCTGGACCTTTGATCCCCATAGCGCTGCAGAAAATCAGATTAGATGAGACCAAGGTCCTGATAGCCTCCTATGGCTAACACAACTGTGTTTTCCCATTTAGTGCTAAAGAAAAGAGAAGGTCTTGCACCCTTGTAGCTCAAGACAGGGAAGCTTTAGTGAACCCCAGTTTAAAGGTTTTCATACTGGTGTCCTGGATCCTGTCAACCTGATACCTTACCGGTACCAGTTCTCAGATACAGTGGTATGCATTCTGTAAGGAAGCAGAAACCTTGGCACAAGAGATCATTGTCTGAGTGGAAAAGATTTCCTTAGTCTTGTGACTCCAGAAGGTTAATCTTACTCAAAGACAATGAGCCTGGGGTTCTTCAATGACTGGCAGAGGACTTGACAGGATGGCATTATTATGCCTTTGTTAAGGTACACTTTTCAATAACTGCTGCTTGCCTGCCCTTTGAACTGCGCTTGTCTTTTCACTGTTAAGCTAAACAGTTCCTCTAATGAGTATAGAATTTAAAATATCATAAGAAGCCAATGCTTATCCATGGTGCTTTAATTTTGTAATCAAAAAGTTAACTATGGCCTTCTTTGAACTGAGCTCCTTAAAGGCACTTATATTTCTGTCCTGGGAAACCTTCTTTTTGGTGACACTTTAGCTACAAATTTTGAGCTGTAGGCTGTTATATTTAAAGAGCCTTGTACAGTATTCTCTATGGCTATGGTGAGTATTAAAATGGTAATAATAAACAACTCTTCTTTCAGACCCAAATTTGTCAAACTATTTAGCTTCTTGACCGATGTCCTAATCCTCAGTATAAAAGGGGGAGGACTTTGAATTTTTTAGGTGTACGTGGGTAGCACGGGCACTACAGTGTTCAAAAGAAAGAGGTCAAGCAGACAAGTCAGATATTTGTCTTAATGCTTGGGGAAAAAGTCAGACCACTTTTCAAGCAAACCTTATCCAAGTTATCTAGCTTCACTGAATTTTGCTGTGCTAGCAATGGAAATTGTTGGGGTCTTCAGCATGCCTCTCCACCTCTTATTGCAAGAACTCTGGGCAAAGCCCAACATAATGGGAGGACAAAGGCCCCAAATAAGTGCAGACTTTAAACTAAGCTTTTGTAAACTTAGAAAGTTGATGGTATAAGATATTTTGCATTAGCATGTATTTTCAGAATGATATGAAGGTTGAATCTTAATGTATGTCATTATTTAGTGGATTCAGTCCTCAGTGATTTGGCAGAAAACCTTATATTTTAGGAGGGACAGACCAAAAATAACAGGCAAAATTCTGGGCATTCTGCATAATTTTGGACAGTTGAAAAGTATAGTGTGCAACGAAAGTACACTGTACCAGAGCAGCTGACACCTGGACTTCTGTCTAAATCTTAAACTCACGTTTGAAAATTTGTCCTTGGGTTCCATTGGGGAATAATGGTTTTCAAACTGCAGTATCATGAGTTCTGAATATATAAGTGAGACTGAAGTCTAGTAAACCTGAGTTTGTTGAGTTCACACCAGATTAGCCATTATTGTGAACTATATATAGACAGGCCATACTTAAATAAATATTTCAAGTATCCACTGTCTGGAGAGCTCTTGTGTTCTGTATGTTGTGATGCAGATGAAAGCTTTCTTGGATCTCTTCATTTCCAGGATAACACAGCTTTGCTGAGGTTATAATTTGCATGGTATTTTGAGAATCAAAATGATCAGAGCCATAAAAAGAGGATCAGTTTGTGAACTGATTGCATGCTTTTTTTTTTAAAACCTAAGCGTTGAGACACAACTGTTGCTTCTTTAGCAATACAGAAAACAATTTAAGTATGTAAACAGACACTCTTGGAAGAATTATTTTTCTGTTTTTTTTAATTGTTCCTCTAGTTTTAGCATGTTCACTGACATTAGTGGCTTCACAGGATGCCCATTGTAGAAGGCTGCAATTGCAATCTTTGGAATTGTGAAAGTACAGTGGATATAAAAAGTGTGCAAACCCCTTTTAAAATGCCAGGTTTTTGTGATGTAAAAAAAGAGACCACAATAAATAATTTCAAAACTTTTCCCACCATTAATGCGACCTATAACCTGAACAATTCAATTGAAAAACAAATCTGTTAGGGGAAAAAAATATAAAACATAAAAAAAGTACAGTAAGCTGGTTGCATAAGTGTGTACACCTTTAAACTAATACTTTGTTGAAGCAATTACACTATTTATTCTTTTTGGGTAGGAGTAGTAGCATGGTGGTGCTGCGGTAGCATTGTCGCCTCACAGTAAGATGTTGTCCTGTTCGATTCTCAGCTAGAGCGCCTCCTGTGTGGAGACATGCATGAATGGGCGTACCTTCGTTGAAGGTTGTGTGTCAGGGCTGGCAGCTCGGTACGTAAAAATCAACTGCCAATCATTAGCGGACCGGAGTTCTGCTGTGGCGACCCCTAACCATGAAAAGCCGAAAGACCCAACAACAACAACAGTCTTCTTGGGTAGGAGTCTATCAGCATGGCACATCTTGACTTGGCAATATTTGCCGACTCTTCCTTGCAAAAGCACTCCAAATCTGTCAGATTGCAAGGGCATCTCTTGTGCACAGCCCTCATCAGGTCACCCCACAGATTTTCTATTGGATTTAGGTCTGGGCTCTGGCTGGGCCATTCCAAAACTGTAATTTTCTTCTGGTGAAGCCATTCTTTTGTTGATTTGGATGTATGCTTGGGGTCATTGTCGTGTTGAAAGGTGACATTCTTCTTCATCTTCAGCTTTCTAGCAGATGCCTGAAGGTTTTGGACCAAACGTAACTGGTATTTGGAACTGTTCATAATTCCCTCCACCTTGTCTATAGCCCCAGTTCCAGCCGAAGAAAAGCAACCCCAAACTGCCACCACCATGCTTCGCCGTGGGGATGGTGTTCTTTTGGTGATGTGAAGTGTTGCTTTTGAGCCAAATGTACCTTTTGGAATTGGGGCCAAAAAGTTCAGCCTTGATCTCATCAGACCATAACACATTTTCCCACGTGTTTTTGGGAGACTTGATGTATTTTGCAAATTTTAGCAGGGCCTGGATGTTTTTGTGTGTAACAAAAGGCTTCCGTCTTGCAACCCTACCCCATAGCCCAGACAAATGGAGAATACGAGTACTTTCCGCAAATTCCTGCAGCTCCTTCAGTGTTGCTGTAGGTCTCTTGGCAGCCTCCCTGACCAGTTTTTGTCTTGTCTTTTCATCAATTTTCGAGGGACATCCACTTCTTTACAACGTCACTGTTGTCCTATATTTTCTCTGCTTTTTGATGACTGTCTTTGCTGTGTTCCATGGCATATCCAATGCTGTGGAAATTTTTTTGTACCCTTCTCCTGACTGATACCTTTCAACAATGAGATCCCTTTGATACTTTGTAAGCTCTCTGCAAACCTTGGCTTTTGCTGTAGCAGGCAACTGAGTAAATCAGGAAAATCATACTAGGACAGCTGAACTTTATTTGGGGTTAATCAGAGTCTCTTTAATTGATGGCAGGTGTGTACCCAAGAAGACTGAATGCTATAATTAAATCAAAAGGTGCTTTAACAAAGTAGTAGTTTAAGGCTGTGCCCACTTATGCAACCAGCTTATTGTACGTTTTTTATTTTTTATATTTTTTCCCTTAACAGTTTTGTTTGTTTTTCAATTGAATTGTACAGGTTATAGGTCACACTGAAGGTGGGAAAAGTTTTGAAATGATTTATTGTGGTCTCATTTTTTTTATATCATAAAAATCTGGCATTTTAACAAGGATGTGTACACTTTTTATATCCACTGTATGATAGCAAGTGGGGGAAGGAAGTCCGAGACTGTGATATTCTTTTGACTCCTAAATCTTTCCTTAGATTTAGTATACATAGATAAAAAAGAGGTGTGGGGGCACAGTCCTCCATAGGATGGTACACAGAATCTTGTCCCCCTTCAGAAATACTTTAATAGTGTAGCAGCAAGATATATATATATATATATATATATATATATATATATATATATATATATATATATATATATATATATATATTTTTTTTGGTGTTGGAATTGCATTTATTTTTCTCATTTGAAGGATTCACAGCATGCGGTCCCATATGAAGCCTGACTTACTGCCACCATAATGATTCTTTCCATAGTACTTGAGGGACTGAGTGAATGGCAAAATCCCCCAAACCAGATGTGCTTGGTAGCAGCATGTTCAATATCCCATTGTACTAATAGCACTTATTTTGGTGAGCAGGACTTGGAGTTTGCTTCCTGTGGCTTCTTTCAAAAGCTAAATCACTTGCTGTAGATATAGCCTAGGACAGCCTTCCAGGTGCATAATATACTTGAAAGAGGGTAGATAGCTGCCCAAAAGTACTCGTATTGAGCAGCATAACCTGTCACAGGTTTCTCTGCATAGCCCATGCATTGTTACTCTATCCCTGACTGAAAAAAAAATAGAGCAATATCTGCTTCTGAGGGCTTGATTGTAATCATGATCATACCATCACCAAATGGGTGTGAGCAGCTTTTAGGGAGATGGGTTCCTTGTGGGGTTTACTGTATCACTGTTATTACATTGCCATGTACTGACCATGAAATATGAAGCTTGTAGAAGTTACTCTGACTAGAAATGATGAGGACAAAGCTGGAAACAGTTTAGATGACCCCTTTCATGCGCGTTGTTTTATTGTATTTCATGGATATACTGATAACAGATGGCCTTTTTCTAATACATTTGAGCCTAACGTATTAATTTGATTTGATAATATGTATGAAATGAAAATGCAGGTTTATGAAAAACTAGGCATAAAAGAGCATTACCTTTGCCGACAGATTTGGACAATAATGGACAGACAATAAATGTATACAGTGTTAGTCTACTACCAATCTCACAAAACTTGGTTGCACTGATGAGCTGTCTAATGTCAGCAGTTTTTTTTACAAAACAACCTACACCAGAAAAGTGTGTGACTAAATAGGTTATGATCAGATGCAGCCATTAGTTTAATTAAATGAAGTGGTGCTTTTTGTCAGGGGAAAAAGACAGTGACATACTACTTGCAGATAACTGTGTGCTAGGATAATGATCTTCTGGGGAGGGTCCCCTGCTCTGAGCATTCTAGAGGCTGTCCTGCTAGCATAGAGCATTATTAGCAGAGAAATTGGTAGGACAATATTATTTGAATTTTTATGTTACTAACTGTGATAACTTTCATGGCTCTGATTTAGAGTTATTGCATCATGGCATATTTTGAATGATGCTGCTTAGTAACTCGGGCTCTTAGGGATTAACTAGCGGGTGTCATTACATGCTCTGTGGCATTTGTCAAAAATGGCATTTACTGCCTGAAAGATAGAAGAAGTGCTCCCCTCAGTATCTAACCAGAATTGAGAAATGAGATTCTTGCTGAGAAAGCACTACTAAAATTGTAATTCATTAAGATAAAGTCCAAAAATCACACCATTTTCAGTTGCTGACTGGGATTTGGGAATGAGATCTTCATTAGATCACTGTTCCAGCATAAAGCTGTGTGGGACACATCTTGCTAAGGTTTGGACGTCTGATCACTATACTGTAGCTTTTGGTACCCTTCCATGTGCACAGTACAGCTGAGGTAGTACGAAGGTGTTGGATATAACACGAGATATATAGGCACCTAAATTTAGAACTTTTGTTTTGTCATTGGAGTTTAGTCAGATGCTCATCTAAACTGTGACTTCAATTTCAGCATTTGGCTTGTGAGTCAGCTTCTGAGCAGATAAGTATCCCATCAGGGAATTTTTTTACCGAAATTTGTGGTAAATTTTTTAATGTCTGATAGAAAAAGGAGATGTTTATATGGTAGACAAATCCCATACAAGGATTCCCACGTGGCTTGTCCTTTTTATTAAGGAGAACCCAACATTGTCCATTCATGAGAGATTTGCCTTTCCTTCACTCCTGATACTATCAGAAAATCAATTCAACAGATCCTCAAGGAGTTGCTGCATAATGCCATGAGCCTTACTAAAAAACTACACTTCCTTCAAGCCCTCTTTACACTCGAGAATATAGATATCTGTGCAGCTACTGTGATATGGTTTAAAGCATCAGAATGTACCCGGCAGTAAAAAGTTTCAGTGCCTTCCTCACTTTTAAAGCAGTAGCTGCACAGACAAGGGCTAAAGGTGAAGGTGTATCAGTATCAATTAATGCCAAGCATACCTCCAGGGTGGTCAAACAGGATGATGTGCTGCAGTTCTTCCAAGTGCAGATCACCATTGACAAAATCTGGTACCATATCCTAGCCACCCTCAGTGTCTCAAAAAGCTCACAATGTATACTTGGGCCTACCAGAGACACTTACCATACAACTTAACATCCTACTCATGGGAAACTTTAATTACCCATTTATAGACTAGGAATCCTATGCAGCCTCAAATTTACAGGCACAGAGATTTTGGGACTTTATAAATAAAACACCCTTGACCAAATAGTGAATACGCCTCCCTAGAGGCTGTAACATACTGGACCTCATGCTTACAAATATAGGAGAGTTCTGCACCCCACCATTGACTTGTTCTCCCTGGTAGGGTCTGACCATAAAACTGTCTCCTTCAAAATCAAAATAAACTGCATAATCCCATTAAAGCCAGTAAAAGGGACTATTTCAAGTCAAATTACTTGTTGTTATGTGACGGGGGAACAGTGCTGAATGCAAAGAAGTGAGATGGCTGTTTAACCAGCTTATCTTGTAGTGAAGCTGCAGCTTTTTACAGCTGACTCTGCTGTTAAGAATGATAGCATCATTCCAAGTTTTTGTATTGCTCATTTTCCCTCATTGAGATAAATGAAGGGTTTATGAATGAATTAGTAGAGATCTTTCTTCCTCAGTATTTGCTAGTTGTTGTTGTTGTTTTTTTCTATTCCCAAATTCCTATTTGCATGTACACTTATTCTGTAGTCTTGTTTTCCATTGCTTTGATTTCTTTATATGGTATGTAATCTTCCTGATGCAACAGCCATTCAAATAACAGTAAGCAGTATGCAATCTCCAAAGTGATAATCAGTTTATCTAATGAGAAGTGGGATAACACACATCCTGAGTAAACAAGGGGGAAAAAGTACATGCACACATGCCTTATCTAATGTTTACAGATAAATTTAAGGTTTGTCATTTACTTGAGCCTGTTCCTCTCCCTATCTTCTTCTGATCACCTAACTACTAACCTTCTAAAGAACTATTTGTTTTAACCTATGCCAGATTAATTTTCCCTTTAGAATAAAGTCCTGATTGTGACCAAGATGATCTGACCAAGAGTAATGGATCAAATGCAGGGGGGTACTGAGAGGCTTACATCAGCTCATCCATCACATGAAGGGAGGCAAGGATAGAATACATGCTTGGACACATCTCTGTAGTTGATTCCTAGTGGAGATTGGGGTATGTTGTCATCACAGGGAGCAGGGTTATGTCTGAGATGCATGCAGTGGCATAGATAATCCGTTACAATGTCCACTTTATGCCAGTTCCTTGTCTCTTGTTCACAGACAACCATTTAATCCTTAAAGAAACAAATACCACATTCGAGAGATGCGCAAACATAATTTCACTGGAGGCAAAAATATTGCATACAAGCAAGGTTGTCAAGAACACACACACACTAATCCACCACACATAGTGTCCACTACACACACAGACCAACTTATGCTAAGGCACTAAAAAAGCAATCTTTCCTAAACCTCAAAGACCTCCTAAACCTATACCTGGCAAGACCTATCCTCATCAGTCTCTGAAGCAATCACAGTCCTTAAGGTAAACAAACACATTACCCAGGACTCTTGTCATACGGGGCTCCATTTTCAGACAGACAGATGTCCCATTCACTAGACCAAACAAGGAGAAGATAATTGTTAATCACTTATCTGGAGCCAGGATCCACCAAGTTATGCATACACTCAAATCATTACACCACAGGTACCATTATGATTCTGTCATAGTTCTTGTGGGTGTTAAATGACCTGAGATGTACTTTCCTGAACTATATAAAGAGAGACAATCTGTCTGATTATGCGTCTTAGGCAGGTATGTGCCTTGTACAGAGTAGTATTTTACCTTCATCAAGGATGATGCCACACTGTGAACAAAAGATGATTGACTTCAATACTTGGCTTAGTTTCTGGTGTCTTTCCAGGGGGATTCAATATGTGTCAGCACTGGAAGACATGGTTAATAAACACACTGCTTTGCAAAGGATGGTATACACTGTCTTCCCTAGGCTTCTGAATATTGGCTAAAACTTTATCCACCCCCTTAGAGCCTTTTTTTAGGCAATTCCAAATTGACAAACCTACCAACATAGCAAACAAAACCCAAAGAGACCTAAAGGTGCTACTGCTCAATGCTAGGAGCCTAAACAGGAAACTCTGCACATTACAAGCTCTTCTCATTCTGGAGAATGTAGACATGTGTGCCATTACCGAGACATGGTTTAAATCCACAGAAGTACCTTCCACATATTTAGACCATCAGCTGCGCAGACAGGGACAAAAGATGGAGGAGTCTTAATCAATATTAACAACAAGTATAACTCTAGGTTTGTTAAACAGAATGATACCCTGGAAATTATCCACATGCAATTCACCGTGGGCAAAGTCCCATATCACCTAGCAAGCTATAGGTCAGGCTCTATGTCCCTGGAATCCCAGAGATCATATCTAGACCTACTGGAGACACTCACCATTAAAGCAAATACCCTATTCATGTGAGGCTTTAACTACCCCTCTAAAAACTGCCTCATACTCGCAGGCAGAAAAATTCCTGGACTTTATTAATACAAATACCCTTGACCAGAGAGTGTGCATACCCACTAGACATTTAAACATACTGGACCTTGTACTCACCAATATGGGAGAGCACTGCAACCCCCCCTCCCCCCCGCCATGTAACAGCCTCACTGGTGAGGTCAGACCACAAAGCTGTTTCTTTTGAAATAAAAATCAACTCAGTAGAAGTAAGCCCAAAAAACTCTAAAAAACAAACCACACTGGTAGAATCCTAACCTAAATAGGGTATATAACAAAAGGAAAAAAGTCATGGCTAAAATCAGGAAAAGCAACTCCCATAATGATAACAGCTATCTAATTAAACTAAACAGAAAACTAAGAGGACTTAAGTCCCACAAGGTCAGTTACTAGGTCAAAATAGCCTCACAGGCCAAAGTTAACCACAAGGCCTTCTACAGCTATGTTTGAAAACTTAAACTTAATATCTGTGTTTTGAACTAGTGGTCAGTGGTGCCACTTTCACTGAACAAAGCATCATAACGAATTTGCTGACTGACAAATTCAGATTAAACTTCACCCCCCCACTCTCTCCCTGCTTCTACCCATATACCTGCTAGCATAACCCTCACCAACTATTAACAAGAAACAGGTTCTGGTGGCACTTGCTAACACCAGAATCACAGCCTCAGTGGGTCCAACAGCATCCCGGGATGCCTCCTAAATAGCTTTGAAACATAACCTGTCAGGTCCACTTGAGTCACTTTTCAACTATAGCCACAAAATAAGCTTTGTACTACGAGAATGGAGGACTGCAACGATTATCCCACTTCAAAAGGATAGACTATTGACTCACTCCAGAAACTATAGACCTATTAGTCTGACTAGTCTAATCTGCAAAGCGATGGATTATCATGGAAATGATCAGAAAAGACATGGGCAGTCTTCAGACACTGGACCCAACCCAGTTTGGCTTTATCAGGGGAAAGTCATGCCTACCAAACCTGGTGGACTTCTTTGAGAAGGTCACCAAGGCAATGGATGAGGGGGAAAATGGTGCATTCTGCCTACCTGGACCTGGCTAAGGTGTTCAATACAATACCCCACTCGGGCATAGTTAACAAACTCACTGAAATGAGCAAAACCCCCTACATAACTCATTGGATTGCTAGCTGGCTGACGAGACCCAGGATGTTAGGATTCATGAGACCACGTCGACTAAGAGACTGGTCATCACTGGGGTACCTCAGGGCTGGGACCACTGCTATTTGGCATCTACTTCTTTGAGGTAAAGCCTAATGTCAAGAGCTTTCTGTTGATCAAGTTCACAGATGACTGCAAATTGGGAGCTATCATAGATTCCCCTCCATGACACAAGCATCTTACAAATTGGAAATTCACCCTGGATATGGCCCCCACCATGTCTCTGATAGAGGCAGACAGTAATGCCCAAACTAACATAGCCTCCACACACAGAACCACTAGAAACTTCCTAATTAACATACCCCCTCCTATTAAATGCACATGATACATAGGGACAGAGTTGGGTTGGGTAACACAGCTAAGCTTGTAAAGGCACTGATAGTCGTTAGCCTAGTATGTACTTATGAACCTGTGAACAATATGTGTACGTAGAAGGGGTGTATTTAGGCTTTAAGGAGAAAACACTCATTTGGCAGCAGTATGACACTGCCTCAGGATGTTTCACTCTTCTTATTGGACTTAGACATTTTCAGAATTAATCATGAGGAGGTAATAAGATTCAGTAGACCAAGTGAATAAGAACAGACACTGGGAAGAGCTGATGGTCAGCATTGGGAAATCCAAAAACAACCCCTAAAATCTTTTTTGAAATCATCTTTATTAAATTATCAGTTATGACATAGGCAATCATATATATTGACATATTCTCAATTACAAACATTATACATCATGTATAATCTGTACAGTCATTGTCAGTTCAGCTTCAACATTAAATAACTCACTCAGTTCCTGCCTTCCCTTAAACCTCTTTCCTCCTCAAAAACATTGTCGTGCATGGATTGCTCCCACAGTTCTCATTTTCTCCATGTAATTTGCACCTACTATTTTCTAAAGATGCCACTTCCAGTTTTTTTTCTCTGTTACTATAGTCATTACTTCAAATACAGTTGGTATAGACTTTGATTTCCATTTTCTATTAATTGCTTTTTGGCAGCCACCAGAATTAAACTTAGCAAAGCCTTATTATGTGTAGGCAATTTAGATTCTGTATCCCAGCTAAAAAAATAATTTTCTTAGTTGCACCAATGTGCTTACCCAGTATTTCTGACAGAATAGTCTGCAGTGAATTTGCAAATGCTGCCAACTCATTTCCCTCCTCAAAAATAGTTTTCTCAGTTACCTGTTTCTTCATCACATGTCTAATATTTGCAATCTACCTGAGGAAAAATTCTTTACAGTCAGTTTAGGGCATAAAAATACCTATGATGGCACAGTGGTGCAGCGGTTGCATTGTCAACTCACAGCAAGAAGTTCTCTAGTTCGATCCCAGGCTAGGGTGCCATCTGTGCAGAGTCTGCATGTCCTCCCTGTGTTCGTGTGAGTTCCCTCCAGGTGCTCTGGTTTCCTTCCATGTTACAAAGACATGTGTCTGGAGAGTTTCTGCCCAGGCCTCCATTGAAAATTGGCTTTGTTCAAAGTCGGACTTTCCCTGTAGATAAATAAATAAATGTTAAACACTGTTATGGGACAAGACCATCTTATTAAAATGTATATTAATTTCAGTTTATTAATGATGCTATAATATGATTGTTAAAAAGCAAATATAATTTGTATGCAGGGCTGGGAAAATACAGCTTCATAAGCTGCAGTATTGCTGTCTTTTAAACTGCATTCTTTTAGTACGTAATAACAGAGAATAGTACGTGTTGCATGAAGTGAGGCATGTAGTTATTACAAAAAGGAATTTGTTAGCATGACTCCTCCAGGCTGAGAGTGCACTGTTGCTATAGCAGGTTTGAAACATCCAAGGTCAGAAACAAGACCCTTTGGAAGCAGATGAATCATGTATAGAAAGGTGTTCACGTGAAGTCTAAGGCGAAAATTATGAGGGTTGAGGACATTTGCAAAGTTTTCTATAGGACACAGTCATTATAACGTCATGAAATTGCATGACCAGATTTGATAAGAAAAATGTATAAAAAATGTGGTTTGTCTCTGTTTAGAGAGACTGTTTTGATATTTGCTATGAAGACTGTCTCCCAGCGCTGTAAGAATAAAAATTTTGTTTGCACATCCTGATGTGTGTTGTTCCTGACTAAAGGTATATAAGGTAAATTCTTAATGTTATTTATTTATGACTTTAACAATTTGTTGCCATTCTCTGGACCTGAACTTTAGTATTGCTGCAGGGCAGTTCTGGAATAGGCCCATCACAGATTTTCTGTGAATTCCACACTGCTTTGTATGGAATACTCAGAGACTCAGATGTGCAGCTATTCAGGGTGTGCAAACATACTAGCCTTGGCAGGGAAATTGTTTTGTAAGGGCAAAGGGTTGGTTTGTGCTTTTTTTCCTTTCTCTCTTTTTGACAATTGTAGCAAAATGTAGAATAAGTGCATGACTGTGTTTGTAGAATTAAGTGCATAACTGTGTTTTTGTTTGACTGAGTGGTTGTAAGATATACAAGTAATACTGGGAGGACCGCACAGTAAATGAGTATAGTAAATGTATGTGCACATACAGTAAAAGACAAATTAACACAAGGAGGCACCTTGTGTCAAGGGTAGTACCCTCAGAATTAAAAGGTAAGAATTTTGAGAGATGTTTTTATTCTGTCAATGTATGAATGTATGAGAGAAAGAAAAAAAAAGTTAAAAGCTAAAAGTAAAGTTAAAACAAGTTCATTAGCCCACCGCATGATTGGGACATAGACTGTAAAGTTAAAACAAGTTCATGAGCCCACTGCATGATTGGAACGTAGACTATACAAGTTCATGAGCCCACTGCATGATTGGAACGTAGACTATACAAGTTCATGAGCCCACTGCATGATTGGAACGTAGACTATACAAGTTCATGAGCCCACTGCATGATTGGGACGTAGACTATACAACAAGTTCATGAGCCCATAGCATGACTGGGATGTAGACTATATGCTGTTAAAACAAATTCATGAGCTTACCACATGATAGGACGTAGAGGTATGCAGTGTTAAAATAAATTCATGAGCCCAAAGGCATGCTGGTACTTAGTGTGATTGTGTGAAAATACCCTCACAGGGACTGAAAGAGTGGTCAGTTCTGGACACAGTACCTATCCGCCCCATTATCCCGACCGCAATGCTGGAGCTCTAACCTTTGAACTTACTCAGGGACAAAAGCAAGGGGGTGCTGTGGGAAAATGCTGATCGAAACCTCTCCTCTGCTGCATGGTGACAGACTTCCTTCCCTTCCCTCCCTGTATGGTGTGTGGATTACTACAGTTATTTTCTGTCTTTGAAATTGCCAGAATCCAGAAATTGTAAGGTAAGCCTAACATTTTTATTATTACTGATTTATAAATTTAAAAAAAAATGGGAGCAAAGATAAGCAAGCAAGCTCAAATCCCTAAAAAGGAGCATCTGCATATTTTATGTATTTTAATTATAGGAAGGAAAGTTGTAAATATCTGTATGACTTGTTTCAGCTTACTAAGAAATGTGCTGGTGGGGTATTTCCATTAAATGGAACTTATGATAAGACTAAATTGCTGACATTGAAAGGCATTTTGGGAAAAAAAAGCAAAGCAAAGTAAGTGGGGACACAAATGACAGCATTTTATTCTTGGTACAGTGAAGCACTTAAAAGGGAAAAGGAGTCCGCATTAAGAGTGTTGCAGGATGTTAATAAGAAATTGTTTCAACAAGTAAGAGAGGTTAAAAAGGCAGTACAGACCAGTAAAAAAGGATCCCTTTATCCTGTCTTAGCGGGTTTGGAACAAACTAAAAATGGCCAAAAAGCACAAACATCTAAAGAGGATAATAATCCTCCAGTAGCTACTGCACTCCACCCCCATATGTACAGGTGCGGGTGGCCCCTGTACAAGATTCTGCTGTTTCTCAGATCTCTGCATTTTTTGAACATAAGGTCAGCATGGCACTGTTATATCTGAACTTAATTCTCCTGTTCAACTCTCATCCCTAGAAAAGGCATCTGCAGTTAAAAAAAAAAAAAGTTGTTTTTCCTTTCTTCTTCCTCTCATTCTCAACAAGTTCCTACCTTTACAACAGGAGCACTAGTGTTTGACACTCCTATGGCTCATCGCAAGTGCTCACATGATAGGGTAGGACAAGAGGCTATTGCCTCTGAAGAAAATTTTTTTGGCACTTTAAAAAAAAAACGGGGGGGGGCTAATGCTGATTTGCATACTATGTCTAAATGTTTTCTAACTGAAAGAGAAAACAAACACCCATGAAGGTTTAAGGAGGAGTTTAAAAAAAAAAACTATTACAACCCTACTTTGACAGATTTAAACCAACTGCTTCAGGAAAGTTACTCCAATGAAATAAGAACACAGTTACTTGAAAAGGCTACGATAAATTTTATTCCCACAGGAAATGTGTGTGTCTTTCGGCTTTTTCCAGTTAGGGGTTGCCACAGCAGAACTCTGGTCCGCTAATGATTGGCAGTAGATTTTTACATACTGGCTTGCAATAGTGGTAAATTGCAAAAGTGTGCTAGGCATGTAGGCAGGGCTAGCCTAGCTGAAATGGCACCCTAGGCGAAGTAATGCTCCAGCGCCCCCTTACGCCCTACCCACAACATACTCACAAAACAACCCTATTTGACCCACACCCACAGGTAGGTCACTCCCCAAGAAAGCCACTCCAGTAATTTCCTTAAATCATTTAAATGCATAAGAAGAAAAGGATACCTTGTAATGTAAACTGCAACTACCTTTGTGTACTTATTTCCTACTTTAAATACCAGAACTGGATCATAGTCAAATAGGGCCCTAGGCAGGGTAATAGCTTGCCCCCCCAGAGTAACCCCTATTGCAGCAACCACTACCCTCCAGCAGCAGCCCCCTCCCCAGCCAGTCCAGTGTTCCATTACTTGGCTATTTCTCACCAGTTACCATACACGATGTTCAAATCTATCAGTGTGCATACTGTTTTCTTATTTACTTCCACAATGTTTACAGATATTGAATTAAAATAACACAAACACAGATAGCCATTTGCTAAACAAACAATACAGTCTCACAATGAATACAGATTTAGCGTGAGCAGTAAACTTCTCTGCCCTTGAAACTCACATTCATTAAAATAGCATGAAAACCCAGATTCATAGAAAATGCATCTGGCCAGTAGAGGATTAAGTTTACCTTTGGTCTGTTTTCAAAACAGACTACTTGCAAACATTTCTAGGGCCATGCATACACGTATTTGTTTTTTGATTCATCTTTCTGACTGTATTAAATTATATTCCTTGTATAGTACAGCACCACTTGTTAGAATGGGTTTTAAATTAGTAGTTTTAAACATTATTTTAATAAGCAATGAAACAAAATGTATGAACCAATAACTACCCATTTCAGAAAATTTCAACCATAAAAGGCCACTCAAAACTTCTGTAATTACAATCCACCAGTATCACGCGATACGTACAACCTCTGCAGAAGTAAAACCATCTGAATAATTCTACATTAAAGAAATCTGTAACTAATGAAGAGGTTGCTACTGACAAACAACTTTACATTTTAATGTTTTATCTATAAATTTAGTGCCTGCTACCCTTGAAGAATTAATTGCCTATATTACATTAAAAAAATGGTAAGTTAGTTATATTGCAATAGAAAATAAACCAACAAGTTCATAGTTACTACGTATCTCATACAAAGGAGGACATACTCAGGAGTATAGAACCCCTTTCCCCGTTATAATGCAAACAATCATATGGGTACTACACTGTCAGAACTCTATTTCCATGGTGTGGGAGTAGAATCCACAGCCCTCTGCACCAAATACAATTATGCTACCAACACTGCTTTCAGATTCTACAATACAGTGTGCCATTTGATAAAGAAAAAAACAGATATTTGCACTTGAAAACAGACTTAGCATGAACAGCAGTAAACTTTTTTCATCACTTATGTTTCAATTGTTATTTATAATTGATTATTTTTATTATGGTAAAACTAATAAAAAAAATTTCAAACAAGAAAAGAAAAAGATCTGCTTTTGGCATTACAATTATCAAAAGTATGTTCTGTTATTATAACACCTGATAGGAAGAGCTTGAATGTGTCCTGTGAGTTACAGATGATGTACCCATTCCTATCAGATATGAAAGTTATCTACTTATCATAATGGTATATTTATAGGAGTTAGTACATCCTCTGTAATGACCTTACCCACATTCCTCCAACTTGGTTGAAATGTTTACATGTATTGCATGTGTATATATATATATTTTACTGTAACATGTCCAACATCAGATTTGAAGAGGGAAAACAGCACACTGCGTGACTGAAATAGAAGTGAAGTACTAAGCAGTATGGGAAAGTCTGACTAGCCCTGCAGTTTTTTTGCTTTAGGCCTTAGTCTTATGCATTACAAATGGATGAATCTGCTGTTACAGATCTGTTGTTACATTAAGTACAAATATTTCATTCATTTTTACAGGAGGGATTTGCCCCAGAAAGAATACATGCCAACTCTAAGGTAAAACTATCTCAGAGTAAACCGAATGGTTAGTTTTGCTAGAAAACAAAGTCTTTAATGTTACTCCAAGGAGTGCCAACTCAGCATTGTACATGTAGTTAGTGTGAGTGTGGAAATACATCCCCATATTAGAAGGTACAAGAGGCAGAAACATTGAAAGCCTTTTTATCTTTGTATTTAATTTAAACTTTACTTTTTAAAATTTTAAGGTATATGTCTTCAGATTTGCTATAATACATTTGAAATGACTGCCACATTTTTCTCAACTGAACTTTAGTCATGCATGCCAAAAGACATATTTTCTCCCTTTACAAAGCCAAACAAATTTAGTAAACAGTGCAAATGTAGCATCATTGTTGTAGTCCTATTAAAAAGTAATTTACTTCACAAATGCTATATTTTCCCTAGCACATCATTGTTACATTAAACTAAAGTCTTCACACAGTAAAATACCCAGATATGCTTTTAATACACCCCATCAGTGTGATTGTGTTTAATATATTTCACGTTAGTGTTTCCAAGTAAGGAAACTCCCCTCACGTCAAACAGTTTTGCACAATGTACAGTATACCATACTCCACTTCTCTTTCTTTATAGCTCTATAAATCTTGAAATCTGATTAATAATTTTATTGATCAAGCCTCCATCTTCCTTGTAGATGAAATTGAGAATGCATTTTGCACCAACTTGCAATACTGTTGGTCTATAAAACATTTGAAATTTCTTCTTCTACAACAGCTATCCCCAGTTTGCATCTGTAACTCTGGTGTCATATAAAACATTTGAAAGTCCTTACACAATGGATGTCCCCAGTTTGCATTTGTAACTGTGGTGTCATACAAGCCATCACTTCCACTCCTCAAACACCTTGATGATGACTTTGAACTTATCTTTGGCATATTTAGGATCTAATCCATACATATCTGCATTACCTCTCCAAGCTATATATTTCTGTTCCACCTTAATTTAGTTTCCTTAAATCTCTTTTTAATACCCATTTATTGCAGTCAGAGAGAACAAGATAAGAAAAGCAGGTGCATGTACACGTGCACAGCCACTTACTGAGACAGCCTTAAATGCTGTGCAACAAACATATGAAGCTACTTGAAATATTAAACTGGATTGCCTTTCATCAATTCAATGTGACACACCTACTCTCCCACAAAGTAACACACACACACTCACAGCAACACAACAACTAATGTAAATTACATACAAACACATATACACACAGACACACTTTCTCTCGCATACAGAAATGAATGGCTTAACTTACACATAGACTCACACTTACACTTACCTTGTATTGAATCTGAATGGCCACACATGCACGCATGACCTTAACCCCTCTCTTCACTGAACTAACTTAAGTTCTGCGAGTGACGACAGAATATTTTTTTTTTTTTACTTGTTGAAGCCAACCTCCTGGCCAACCTGAAACTATAAAAGTGGGAGGGCGCTTCCCCCTTCCCTTCGCCCTATGGTTTTGTTATTTTTGCGATCTTTTCGGCGCCCTTCACTCAGAGACAGGGCGCAGAGACGATCGCAAAATGACAAAAGTATACCAATTAAAATAAATACATAAAATTCTGCCCTTTACGAGGCCGGCTGTATGGCGCCCTAGGCAGTCGCCGAATTCGCCTATGCCTAAGGCCGGCCATGCATAAAGGCAAAATAAAGAGAAAGCCACTGCAGATTATTTGTCATCTTAAAGTAGTGTTTGCTAAACATTTAGAAATGCCACATCCAAATGAACAAGCTAAACCAGCTGTTGCAGCTGCCTTCATGCAGGGTTTGCAAACCATGTGCAAAACTCAAATGAAACAAGTGCTTATAGACTGGCAGGAAAAAGACTTAAAAGTCTATACAAAGTGCTGCAAATCGCCTTACTGGTAATAAAACAAAAATAAATCTTAATCCCTTTGCTGCCACTAAAAGACCCCATGTCCCTATGTTAAAGTAAAAATAAATGCAAAGTCAATTCTATTCTTGGTAAAACTGGCAACACTAGGACTGTATTATAGCAATAACCCACGCCTGGGTGTGGGTAATGCTGGATTTACCCACGGTTGGCGTGGTTTGGTCCCGAGGGCAAAGCCCGAGGGACCAAACAAAGCCAACCGTGGGTAAATACAGCATTACTCACACCCAGAAGTGGGTTATTGCTATTATACCATGACATTATTTAAGAAAATAAACTATTACTTTTCTTAAATAATGGCATAGTATAATGCCTGTTTACTGCCCTTCCGCAGATGTCTGGCATCCGCGTAGTTCTGATGTACTGCGCGCCGCGCAGTACATCAGAGTTGTGGGCAAAAGCGGAGAAAGCAAGATCTCCGTTGCTTTTTACTGTTTTCGCTATGTTAAATGGGTTTAACATAGCAAGACAGTTTTAAAATAAGCAACGGAGATGTCCATTGCTTATTTTAAAACTGTCTCGCTATGTTAAACCCATTTAACATAGCGAAACAGAAAAAAAAGCAACGGAGATCTTGCTTTCTCCATTGCTTTTTTAAAACCTGTCTCGCTATGTTAAATGGGTTTAGCATAGCGAGACAGCTTTAAAATAAGCAACGGAGATCTCTGTTGCTTATTTTAAAGCTGTCTCGCTATGTTAAACCCATTTAACATAGCAAGACAGTGTTTTAAAAGTAGAGTTATACTAATGGAAAAAAGTCCGGGCGACCGGACCTTTTTCCATTAGTATAACTCGATTTACAATGTGCACGCTGGCCAATCAGCGTGCACGTTTTGGGGGGGTCATGGTATAATAAAAGTTACTTCAGACAGTTAAATACCAGTATGAAAACAAAGTAAAGGCAGTTGGAGTAACAAATGCTACTGTTATGTATCCTCTTTTAGAACCCATCCCCATTTCTTTAGGTCCGATTGAAGAAAAGCATTCTTTTCTTTTGAGTACTACTGCACCAGTAAACCTACTAGGAAGAGATTTGTTATGTAAGCTGGGTTGTACAATTTACTATACCCCAAAAGGGGTGTATCTAAATGCTCTAACAAAATCGAAAGGGAAAGTATTGACAGTTTTAGCAAAAGCTGAGGAGCAGCCTGCTGGAAGCATACATGCAGATAAAGAGTTACTACAGCAGGTACCTGCCAGCTTGTGGGCTAAGCATGCAAATGAAGTAGGTATACTGAAATCAGCAGAATCAGTAAAAATTAATTTAAATCCATCAAAGCTAGTCCCCAGAGTTCCACCATATCCACTAAAGCCAGAAGCAGAGCAGGGAATCAAACCTGTAATCCAGTGTCTAATACAGCAAGAAATATATTACCAGCTAAAATCCCTTGTAATACTACTATTTTTCCAGTGAAAAAGCCAAGAAAGGATACTTATAGATATGTACAAGACTTAAGGGCTGTAAATAATGTAGTATTAACTGCTTTTCCTGTTGTTCCAAATCCAGCAACAATACTGAGTTGCATACCACCTACAGCTAGTTACTTTTCTGTGATAGATTTGTGTTCAGCATTCTTTTCTATACCTATTCACCCTGGCAGTCAGTTTCTGTTTGCTTTCACTTATCAGGGACAGCAATATACCTGGACACAGTTGCCACAAGGATATACTGAATCTCCATCATTTTCTCAAATTCTAAAAAGGATTTGGAAAATGTGACAATTCCGGGTGGGTCTGTGTTAGTACAATATGCAAATGATTTACTAATATCATCAAATTCCTTTCAGCAATGTCAGCAGGATACCTTGCATCTTCTGACTATCCTTGCAGGAAAATGACAGAAAGTGTCAACAAAAATAATTACAGCTATGGTTACCTCAGGTACTTTATCTTGGTTATTTAATATCCCAGAGTAGGATCTTAGAAAAGCTATCCGTTACTCTGAATCATCTTCATTACTTAAAATAAAACTCATACCTTCTTGACTGCACGTCTAACTAGATATGAACTTACACTTCTTTCTGATCCATCTATTTCTCTGATCTGCTGTCCCGTTCTAAATCTTGCATCTCTGTTGCCTACTGCTGAGGATGGTGAAGAGCAGGATTGTGTGTGTGTAATGATTTGCTTTCTCCTAGGGAGGACTTAAAGGACACTCCTACCCAATGCTGGCATGCCATTCTGTTTGTGGATGGCTCTTGTGGAAGAGATCAAACAGAAAAGTTGATCTCAGGAATAGCAGTCTGCACTGAAGAAACAATATTGTGGCAACAAAGATTAGAGGGTGTTCACTCTGCTCAAATAGCTGAGCTAGTAGCTTTGCAAAAAGCCTGTGAGTTAGCCAGACAAGGTGGCCAATATTTTTACAGACAGCCGTTATGCTTTTGGGGTCATACATGACATTGTGCAACTTTGGAGAGAGAGAGAGAGAGGGTTTTTAACCTTTCAGGAAATCAAATAAAAAATTCAGGGTACATAAAATCATTGTTAGATGCACTTTTGTTACCTAAAAAGCTGTCTGTAATCAAATGTTGTGCACATCAAAAGGTGTTAAATGTTGTTACAAAAGGTAATAACTTAGCAGACCAAGCTGCTAAACAAGCAGTAGTGAATTGTTGTAAACATCTTTGTATGTTGACACTGTAGTGGCAGAACAGGTAGCTTACATCCTTCTAAGTTGGGAACTGCTGATTGAGGGCTCAGTGTCTGTTATTCTAAAAGTATATTAATTCTGGTTTAAGCACTTGGGCTTTCAGGCCAGTTATTTTACATTAAGATGGTTCGTGGTCTGCACTCTTGTGGGAGGAGAGGCTGGACTCTGCCCTTCTGAGCTGGGAATTTCTGGTTGAAGGCTTATAGTGCATGCATATCTGAATTTCTTCTTACTGAAATTGGTACACCTTGTTTGCTGTAGCATAGACTAGATCCAGGCCTGCTGAATCTAGCTTTGTTTGTATAACTCGAGCACTAATCCAGGCATTATTTAAAGTATTCAGTTGTATTTATTACTGCTTGGTAGTAACTTGGTTAAAGTGTAGCTATCATTCTAAGTCTTTTGGATTAAGCACTTGGGCTTCAGACCAGTTGTTCTACATTAGGAAGGTTTGTGGCATGCACTGTGGTGGCAGGACAGGTAGCTTTCATCCTTCTAAGTTGGGAACTGCTGATTGAGAGTTCAGTGTCTGTTATTCTTAAAGTGTATTAGCTCTGGTTTAAGCACTTGGGCTTCAGGCCAGTTATTTTACATTAAGAAGGTTCGTGGTCTGCACTCTTGTGGGAGGAGAGGCTGGACTCTGCCCTTCTGAGCTGGGAATTTCTGGTTAAAGGTTTATAGTGCCTGAATATTTGAACTGTATCTTACTGAAATTGGTACACCTTGTTTGCTGTAGCATAGACTAGATCCAGGCCTGCTGAATCTAGCTTTGTATACTTGTTATTTCCCTGGAACACTAATTCCACCTAAAACGCGGCTTCTCAGTGCTTCTGTGGATCCCTAGTGATATCTGCATTGCTTACTGTACTTATTTCCTTGCTTCGCTTGAAAGAAAGTTACTGTTTGTCGTTTTTGCATTTAAGTTACCTGTAACACATTGCACTTGTTACCTGGCACTTGCTCACTAAAGCAATTATAAGTCAGCACTAAAAATTAAAAGCACTACACCCTCGCTCCACATTGGCCCTTGTTTTCAATTATAAAGGAATTCCCAATATTATTCTAGCATGTCCAAAGGTCAGTTGTCAATCTCCTCTCCGGTCCAGCTGGTGAATATGGGAATCTTGAGGCAATGTTACAACTGCCTCATGTACACAGACAACCCTCTCCTCCTCCCAACAAATTCCAACACATGTGAGAGATGCAACCATATAGCCAAACTGGAGGCTAAGCTCTCTCAACTCAGTACTGGTATAACCAGTCAGGAGGAGAAGGAAACCACACTCACTACAATTCCAGTCTCACATAGACCTACCACGACAGCAAAAAAAAAACACATAATCACACAAAACCATACTTGAAGGCTCTAAATAAAGATCTGCCTAAGCAGCAGAGACCTCCAAAGCAGACACCCAAGCAACCCCTACCCCAAAACAAAACACGTGCAACACATATCTTACAAAGCCAGTGTGCCGAACAGTCACAGCCCTTAAGGCTAAACAACACACCTGATACACTTGTAATAGGTGACTCTATCGTCAGGCACACTGACGTCCTGCTCACCAGGCTGAACAAGGAGAAGGTCACGGTGAGCAGCCTGTCTGGCGCTAGGATCCGCCACATAACACAAGCACTCAGGTCCCTCCAAGGCAAGTACAAATATGACTCAGTCATTGTCCATGCTGGTGTGAATGACCTGAGACATACCTCCCTGGACTACATGAAAAGAGACATAGAGGAGCTCTCTGAGCATGTAGCCCAGGCTGGTATGACCCTGAACTTGAGTAGCATCTTACCCTGACCAAGAATGATGCCACAATATGAAGACAAGATGATCAATTTCAACAATTGGCTTAAGTATTGGTGTCATTCAAAGGGGATCCAATGCCTGTCAGCTTGGGATGATATGCACGACAAGCCACGATGCTTTGCTAGGGACGGCTTGCACCTGTCACCCCTGGGCTTTCGGATATTGGCAAAGGCTCTTGCTACCCCCATAGTGCCTTTTTAGGCAAGGCTCAAAAGACAAACCCACCTCCATAGGTATCACAAGGGATAAGAAACTAAGAGTAATGTTACTCAACGCCAGAAGTCTAAACCTCAAGATGCATGCACTCGAAACTCTCCTTAGCATGGAGAACATCGATATCTGTGCAGTAACAGAAACCTGGTTCAGGACTCCCGAGAGCACCCCAGCACTACCAGGTTATACCTCATACCATGCTTTTCTGCCCCAAAACTTGGACCGAACCACAAAAGGAGGGGGAGTATCGATATTCATCAAAGATACCCACACCTCCAGGTTGGTGGCAAAGCACAAAGCATCAGAGACTATCCATTTGCAACTAACAGTGGGTAAAACTGCCTTCCAGTTTATAGCCCACTACAGACCACCCTCCCAAACCCAGGAACCCCACTCGGCCTTCCTGAGAACACTGGCAAATATGAAGGTCACTCCAAACACCATTATATTGGGTGACTTCAACTACCCAAACATAGATTGGGAGCATTACTCTAGCTCCAACACCCTTGCCCAAAGGTTCCTAGAATTCATAAACTCAAATGCTATGGAACAGCTTGTTACCACTCCCACAAGAGGGGAAAACATACTGGACCTGATCATCACCAACATGGGGACTCTATGCTCCAGACCAGAAGTGTATCCCTCACTGGTAAGATCAGACCATAAACTGATCTCACTGGATATTCACATCCCGACCCCACCCCCTGCCCAGAAAATCACAGTGAAAAACTTCTCTAAAGCAAATTTCACACTCCTCAAAACCGAGGTGGAATCCTTCAAAGCCCCCGGGCCTGTGGAAAATACGGCCCAGACCACAGAATCCTTTATAAATGCATTCTATGAACACCAAGACCCAATCCTCCAAAGGCAGACGACCTCTCTGGTGGACCCCAGCCATAAACAAACTATACAATAGAAGGAGGAAGCTACTACATGATAGAGCAAAATCCCAAAAAGGGAAGGCATCTCTGATCAGTATTAGCAAAAAACTAAGGGCACTCATAAAATCGTCAAAGGCCAGCTTCGAGAGAAAAAATTGCACAGGGCACTAAGGATAATCACAAGGCTTTCTTTAGTTATGTTAGGAACCTGGGTGGGAATTCCCAGATATGCTCAGAATTAGTCCAAAATAACAAAAAATACACTGATCCCACAGACATTGCCAACATCCTAGCTGACAGGTTCAGCACAAACTTCTCTCCCCCCCTCCCCACCAAAAGGGCAAATATCTATCCCAGCAGAGTGCTGCCCCCCTGACATCTCAGATGCTCAGGTGGGAGCCGCCCTCTCCAAAGCAAAAAACACAGCATCAATGGGACCAGACGGTGTCCCAGGCTGCATCCTACATGAACTCCAAGAAGAGCTAAACCCAAACATAAAACTACTGTTCAATCTCAGCCTTACTACAGGATATGTACCCAAAGAGTGGCGTACAGCAACAGTGGTCCCTCTCCACAAAGGTGGTGCCTCAACGGACCCTGGAAACTATCGCCCCATAAGCCTGACTAGCTTGGTCTGCAAAGCTATGGAAAGGATAATCATGGACCTCATAAATAAAGATATTGGGGACCTACAGACACTGGATCCTACCCAGTTCGGCTTTAAGGGCAGATCCTGCCTCTTAAACCTGGTTGACTTCTTTGAAACAGTCACCAAGGCCATTGACGAGGGGAAGGTGGTCCACACAGCCTATCTGGACCTCGCAAAAGCCTTCAATACAATACCCCACTCGGGCATTATAGATAAGCTCACCAGCTTAAATATAAACCCCTATGTTACTAGATGGGTTGCAAACTGGCTCAAGGACAGAACCCACATGGTTAGAATTGCTGGAGCCATGTCAGACTCCAAACCAGTTACAAGTGGCATCCCACAAGGCTCAGTCCTGGGACCTCTCTTGTTTGGTATATATTTCTCGGAGGTACAGGCCAACACGGAAGGACTGTGGCTGACCCAAGTTCGCAGATGACTGCAAACTGGGCGCCATAATTGACTCTCCAGCTGACACAAGCATCCTCCAAAAGGGCCTCATAGAAACAGACAACTGGAGCCAGAGCCATGGCCTCAAGCTAAACGCCAAAAAGTGTATAGTCATCCCCTTTGGCAAGAACAAAGTGCCCACAAATTACCACATAGGTGGTAATCCATTAAGTACAGAAGAAGTAATTAGGGACCTGGGGACCCAAGTTGATAGCAATCTCTCATTTGACAACCACGTGGCCAAAGTGGTTAGAAAAACATTTTATATAGCCCACCTAATCATGAAGGATTCACATCTAGATTAGGGGAGGTCATTGTGCCTCTTTACTCATCCCTCATCAGGCCCAAAATCGAGTACAATGCCCCTTTTGGGATGTACCTTAGCAAACACCTGTAGCAACTGGAAAGACCCCAAAAGTACCTCACCAAGAGGATCAAAGGGCTCAAACAGATGTCATATGCTGCCCGGTTAAAGAAACTCCAGCTCTACTCAGTGGCATACCGCCTGCTCAGAGGTGACCTGTGCCTGACGTATAAGGCCATGTCCAACCCGGAATTAAGGGACATGCTGCACCTCAAAAAATCCAAATCCCATCGAGCTACACCCTTGAGAGACTTGAACCTCAGCACTGAAATAAATAGGACATGCTGGAGGGACAGATTCATAACCCAGAGGCTCCCTTCACTATGGAATAAAATCCCAGTCCAGGTTAGACAGAGTCCCTCATTGATTCTCTTCAAGAGGAGTCTTGATGAGTGGGTGGGAGATCATAGGTTTACCCCGGGTATCACTTCTGTGTCACTGTTAGACAGAGGCACAGTATACTAACCTCGAAAAAGGGCATAGCAAAATTAATTTAAAATGGGTGGCGAAAGCCAAACATACTCTGGCTAGGCTTATAAATGCCCTAGGGCAGATAGCCTAGTATGAACCTATGAACCTATGACAGCAACAAATTACAACAGTAATGATGTGTTTGATTTTGCAAAATTGTCGGCCTTTCAAGCTGAAGCATCAGAGTGAAAGGTTCTGAGGTGGCTCAAGGATGGATGTAGAAAATCCTGTAATGGCATATGGCGACATTCGGATGGCCGACTGGTGGCGCCTGCCTCTTTGCTACCTTATCTAGTAAGGACATATCATCTACCAGCCCATACAAGTAAGATAGCTTTATATTAATCAAATTACCCAAGGTTGGTATGCCCTTCATGTCTCCTCTTTGATACTTCAGTATGTACAAAATTGTAGTATTTGTTTGGAATATAACATAAGCAAACATGCCAACAGCAAATCTGTATGTTTACCTCCACCCTGGGGACATTTTGTTAATATACAGCTGGATTTCATCCAGATGCCTAAGATTAATAATTTACAATTTAATTTGGTGGTAGTGTGTATGTTCTCAGCATGGGTGGAAGCTTACCCATGTCGCAAAGCTGATGCAGTCACAGTTATTAAAAAAAAAATATTTGATTATATACCGAGATTCGGTATACCCAGCATTGTTAACAGTGACCAGGGAACTCATTTTAATAAAAATCAAGACTTATGTAAAGCTTTTAATACCAAGTTAAGTTTTCACTGTCCCAACCATCCACAGTCATCTAGATTAGTGGAAAGGGTGAACAGGACCCTTAAAAATAAAATTTCAAAGATTTGTGCTAGAACCCACTTAAAGTGGCCTAAAGCTCTTCCCTTAGCATTAATGAGTATGATGGCCTCACTGAATGCCACCAGAAAATTGAGTCCATATGAGATAATAAAAAGACCCATGGCCTTTCCAGCTACCCTGCCAGTGGAAAATACTGATTTAACTTTGTCAGATGATGCTCTGATTTGTTATTGTAGGATACTCCTCAAAATTTTGCAGCAATATCGTCAAACAGTAAAAACAGTGTTATCAAAGCCTCCTGACCAGCCCTGTCACCAACTACAACCAGGTGATTGGGTTTACGTTAAAATTTTCCAGAGGAAGAACAGCTTCAGCCCGAGGTGGAATGGTCCTTTCCAGGTCCTACTGACGATCATGACTGCTATTCGCTGTGCAGGACTACCAATGTGGATTCATTCATCTCATTGCAAGAAGACCTGTTGTGTGGGGACCCCAGATGAATCATCGCAGCCAACAGGGGGAGATCGAGGTATGACAGTTAAATCATCTGCCCAGTGAGAAGTTCAACTTCAGTAGCAGTCCATGATGAATCCAGTGAATGCAGGTGCCTTTGCTTTGTTTCTGCTGCTGTTCCCTTCTATATACTGGTCAAGAGAAAACAGTTTCTTGCTGGTCCTTTGGCAAAAATCTAAACAAACCAAACTGCTGAATATGTTCACATATACCTCATCATTCCAAGGCAGGGATTCCCATCCCTGCATCACAGTTGTCATTTGAAAATGGCCTTAATGACATCAGCTTAACCTGGTGTAATGTAACTGAGTTTTCAAAAGTTGTGTCTCTTCAACTTGCAACCACATAACATGGAGACCAAAACGCAAAACACAAACTTGGAAAAACACAAAAAAAAAAAAAAAAATGATGATACTGTTGAACAAATCACGCTAGTCTCTACAAAAATAAAGTAATTTATTCCGTTCTGTTAGTGCTTTCGTGCATTAACAGATAGATGCACTTCTTCAGACAACATTTTTAAAAATGACTGGAACATATATAGGAAACCAATTTGTTCACACACCCAACAGCTCATTATCAATTAAACATTTAAAACAGTTGATGCACTAACTACTTGAAGAGATATATATTAAATGCTTATTGTTACATAAAAAATCAACCATTAAAAATCAAATATATATCAAATTATAAATGCAATTTTGTCATGTTTTATAAATAAATGGAAACATATATTGTTAACCAGTGTTCTAAATATTTCCTAAAACACATTTTAATGGGGCACTTAGATATATATTATATATTGCCACTTTTTAACATTTAACACTGCTAAATCTATCGTTGTAGAGCCTTTAATTTAAGAAGGCATTTAATTGAGCAGTGTTCATTTATACCTGGATATACATATGCTTCAGTTTTGAATTGCCACAGCAGTTCCTGCTCCTCAAGCCTCAAATGCCAAGGTCCACCTCTAGGGTTTTTATGGACCTTATTTACTACATTAAATAAAAAACTATGGTTAGGAAACTCATTAATATGTTTTGCCAAAGCATTTGTGGGCATATTCCTAGATATAGCATATGTGTGTTCATATATGCGTTGTTTTAACTGACGCTCAGTTTTCCCCAAATAGAAAGCAGAACATAATTTACAGGAAGCCAGATAAACAACACCAGAGCTTTCACAGTTGTACTTATCATTACAATAATACTTTTTATTTTTAATCTCAAAAGAGGAACCTGTTCTTATATACTTGCAATAATTGCATCATCCACACTTAAACATTCCCTTATTTGGTTTATAGCTAATATTAGTTAATTCCAATAACATCCCATCCCTGCATCACAGTTGTCATTTGAAAATGGCCTTAATGACATCAGCTTAACCTGGTGTAATGTAACTGAGTTTTCAAAAGTTGTGTCTCTTCAACTTGCAACCACATAACATGGAGACACATGTCATGCCAGAAATGGGACTGTACCAGTAGGGAAAAGCAAATGTAATGACACCAGGCATAAAAGTTTGTTAAACTCTTTGCCCTTAAAAAGCTATGACTGGGGGCGTGGCATGGGTATAATAAGTCACCGTTACTACATCTGTGGTAATCGTGCCTACCCCTGGCTGCCTACAAACTGGTCTGGATGTTGCTTTGTAGACTATATTACTCCTGCTATTCAACATTTCAAAAACCCACCAGCAGGTAGACTGAAAAATAAGTGATCAATCCACTGGACAGAGCAAGTATTTTCAGTCTTTAATCCTGGGTATGGAGTGCAAAGGACAATGCTTGAAATCACTATGCTTGCTCAAATTCTACAGGAGGTGGCCAACAAAACTTCACATTACATCAGAATGGCAAATCGTGAAATGACTAAAATGCAACTGTGGTGTTACAGAATTGAATGGCACTTGATGTAATGCTTGCTGCAAAATGGGGGTCTTGTGCCCGCATAAGGAGCCATTGCTGTTCATATATTAGTAACTATCATAATGAACAGGAAAAACTGGAAAACTTCATGGAACAAAGGGCCAAAGAGTTGGACAGCACATCCAAAAATTGGACACTTTTTAAATGGTTAGGCAGTAATTTTGGTAATTTGGGACCTAACATAATCCAGAGTATTGTCATTGTACTTTTTATTTAGCATTTTCTATTCTAAAGGCTGTGATTACAAGATGTTTAACCTCATCTGCACATGAAATGCCACTGCATGCACAAATCAATGACAGTTCTGTTTTGACAACAATTATAATGACTACTATGAGGCTGATGTGTATTTTATCAAGTTAAGAAAAATAAAAATATAATTATATGGTATGACACTGATAGTGTCAGAGGGAGAAAACTGTTATGGGACAAGACCAGCTTATTAAAGTGTATATTAATTTCAGTTTATTAATGATGCTATAATATGATTGTTAAAAAGCAAATATAATTTGTATGCAGGGCTGTGAAAAATACAGCTTCATAAGCTACAGTTTTACTGTCTTTTAAACTGCATTCTTTTAGTATGTAATAAGAGAGAATAGTACATGTTGCATGAAGTGAGGCATGTAGTTATTACAAAAAGGAATTTGTTAGCCTGACTCCTCCAGGCTAAGAGTCATTGTTGCTAGAGCAGGTTGGAAACATCCAAGGTCAGAAACAAGACTCTTTGGAAGCAGATGAATCATGTATAGGAAGGTGTTCACGTGAAGTCTAAGGTGAAAATCACTAGGGATGAGAACATTTGCAAAGTTGTCTATAGGACACAGTCATTATAACATCATGAAATTGCATGACCAGATTTGATAAGAAAAATGTATAAAAAATGTGGTTTGTCTCTGTTCAGGGAGACTATTTTGATATCTGCTGTGAAGACTGTCTCCCAGAGCTGTAAGAATAAAATTTCTGTTTGCACATCCTGAAGAGTTGTTCCTGACTAAAGGCATATAAGGTAAATTCTTAATGTTATTTATTTATGACTTTACCACTTCCAAGCAAAAATCCTAAATCTTCTAAGCTTTGTTGCATATTTGTTAGCCGTACTTGTATTTTCCCAAACCCCAGCATTCTTTACCCCAGATTAATCTCCCTCCACATTCATTGCATGGCTTTAATCCAGTCAAACTAGTACTTTTCTAATGATTTATTTCTATCCCGACGTTACTCTGTCTCTCACTCTCTATCATCCCCATTCCCCTTTCTCCTTGGCCACACGTAGCATTTCTAGACCTTTATCTGAGCTTTTTGACTAGGTTATGGGCAGTATATTTTTTTAATCAGTGTAGTTTGAAAGTCTGTTGAACAGTGCTAACTGTAAAGTAGTACAGCATTTACCTACTCCCAACCCCCACCCCCAAGTAAATTATTCATCAAGGCATATCTGAATGCACAAGGAGGCCAGACTATATGACTTTGCCACCTAATCATTGCTCCTTTTAAGGTTACACTATTATGAATGGCATCCTACCATATGCGGTACCTAGTAGTCTAATTGTCTGAGGTCCCATTCTAATTTGCTTTTTCCTTCCACTACATGCTGGCAAACTGGCTACATTGGTGACTACCACATCCCCTCTGTAGATTTCTGTGACCAACCATCAAGTGCAGCTTAATGAATGAACGTACATTCATTGCTAGATCTGTGCTTATTTATACTGTCTAGTAACAAGATTTTTAATTTCATTTGTTTGCATGGGACAATAGTTCATTTCACTCTGCAGTGTGCATTGAATGATGACTCTGAGTGGAGCTTAGAAAAGCTGCACTAATTCCTTTGCAGTGAAGTATCTACTTAGCTTTAGCTGCCTTATTTGAACCACGCATATGTTCTGCACCTCCAGACTTGAGTACCTCTAAAGATTGGAATCAGCCTTGCTTTGGCAGTGTTGTGTTTTTGGACTCCACTAGGTTTGTTACACAGCTTTGGCAGTGGTGTGTTTTTGTACTCCACTAGGTTTGTTCTTTAGTAGTTTACATGGTGACTCAGACGCTTAGAAGATAAATAACCACATGTCAATAAATGCAGAACATCAGCATGTCTTTTGTACTCTCATTTATAAAATCCTACTGTCAAAAAAGAAAGGAAAATCTGTACAGTGACCATATTCATTTGTATCAGAATAACTAGTTTATAGATGAAAAAATTAATTTTGTGCAAAAGGTAGCAGAAATAGTAGCATGTCAAACTTTGTTTTATGGAAATCTTTCTGCTTTGCAAATGTACCTGCATATCTCTCCTCTGATTTGTATAAAATCTTAGCATTTTTCAGGACTACAATGGTACTTGCATATCAGACATGTAAGTCGTGGCATCATTATTCCTTATGAGAGTAAATAATCTGAATTGTATAAAGTACTGGCAGTAGTAGGAGCACATAAACAAAATGTCACATTTTATGTCTTGCTGTTTTGGACTGTAGGTGCTAAAATTGTATTAATATTGTATGGATAGTAGAAGAGATAGCACTGTGTTTACAGTCAGAAGCCTGACTTGCTAATTGCAAGGTGGGCTTCTGTGGAGGCATTCTCAGAATGGTCAATGATATAATGAGGTAAAAACATTATCCTTCCCCAACATCTGCAGTTTTGGATGCCTGAGTCTGACTGGCTATAGATACCTAGTTTCCAAAAAATGTAGTCCACAGCAGAAGGAAGGTAAATGAAAATCATCTTGATAAAGCTCAGTATTGCACTGAGCGAAAGCGCTTGAGGGATTTGTTACTGTGTGGTTTTTATCCAATAAATTTGTTCGTTGAATTTCATCTACTGGATTTTCATTTACCTTCCTTCTGCTGTGGACTACATTTTTTGGTTTCTTGGCTTCAGTTGGTCGTTTGTGTAGATACCTAGTTTCACTTCAGATTATCTCTCTTTTCCACAGACTGAGCAAAATTAATGTCTCATGGGTTTATAGGTAGTTACTTGGGCTTGCAGTCCACAGGACCATTGAGGACCTAGCCCAAATTCTCAGCTGCCCCCAAGCACTGTCTGGTTACGTGACATGCTCAAGGTCACAGTATGCAAATGAAGGATAAGGGAATCAAACCCTGTACTACAGAAACTACATCTCACATTATTAACCCTCTGTGACAACTACCATACATAAATGTGAGCAGGAAAAGAAGATAGCTTGCTTACCCCCCCTGGTGAATGTTCCCCACCACTAGTCCATCCCAGGTATGATCCTTTCGTGTTCCTGAGGGGTGAGGGGATAGTGAGAAGCAGCATTGTCTGACTGCAGGACAAGTGTTAAAAAGTATAATAAGACACCCCGCCCCACCCAAAATGATAATTTCCATAATGTTCCTAGGAAGCATAACCAATTATTTCATTAATTATTACATTTTGTTGAGAAATCAGGCTTCCAATGCTTCTGCGTTTTGCTTCCAGGATCAATCTACTTCAATTTTACTGTGATTTTTTTCATGACTTTTCTTGCATTAATAGAAGTTTTGACATACAAATCACTTCTGGCACTAGTAGATTATCTGAAGTAAGAAGAACAAGAAGAAAGCTATAATGGAAGAGAAAAGGAAATAAAATCCTAATATAAAACATTATTCAGTCATAAACATTTGCTCAGTATTGACTCAGGGGAATAACTGTTTATTGAACAAGTAGTAATAACAGGGTGAGGATTTCATGGAAATATTGCTTAATTCCCAATGGCTCTGTCCTTGTACTAACCCAGACTGAACCTTTTATTGCCTCTACCTGCTCTTGGTCACTTCAAATACTTTACTAGGTTTCTACAGTACTATTTTTCTACTTTCACTTTACCATTTCCACTGAACTACAAAAAAAAAAAACCCTGCAATGTGATTCCTCTATGCAGGTCAATCAACATGTTCTGTCATGTGATACATAAGATTTCTATCCCTTCTTGCCTTAGCAATTGTATCACCTGATGTATTTTTGTTGGCTATGCTTCTGGCATTGTTTATGTACTACTTTTCCATTTGTAAAATATTTATTTTTTGTATAACTAGTTTTGTTCTATATTATTGTGTTTGTGGAGCTTTTCTCCCCAGGCCTCTACTGAAAATGGGCATGTATCCAGCTAGACTAGCCCGGTCAACAAATTTAAAATAAATAATAAATAAATAAATACTTCCAGGAGTTTTGTGAATCTGTATGCCACACACATCCCCTGAGCAGTCCATTATCTCCCTGTATTGCTCACACTGTCGGGCATTATTGCCTACAGATAACTGTATATCTGTTAAACTGTTTTGTATTTGTTTTATTATTAGTAAGTACACTTTTATTTTTTATGTAAGTTAGTTCCTCCACTTAATGTATCAGTGTTACTTTAGGACGTGTAATTATTGGAGGAAGTATTTTACATAAAAAAATAAATATATATTTTATACACACACACACACGCATATCTATATATATATATATATATATATATATATATATATATATATATATATATATATAATATGTGAATGAATGAATGAATGAATTATGCAAAAAGAGAGATGCAGTCTGTCACATATATACAGATAGACACACAAGCAACACATGGAAAGTCACTCTCTCTCTTTCTCTCTCTCTCTCTCTCTCTATATATATATATATATATATAAATACATAGATATATTATGCATTATACAGATGCAGAGGCAGAGAGACACAGTCTGTCACATGTATAAAGAAATTCAGATAGACATAAAAAACAGAAAGTCACTTTCACACCATATCACACACAGGCAGTTGGAGAGAAAGAGAGAGAGAGAGAGAGACAAACTCGCACACACATTGTACACTTTGACTATGCACTCCAAATTAATCAAATAAATACATACATTTGTCATGTCAGGTCATTATTGTCATCTATATATGGTGCACATCATTAGAACTTCCCACCCTTCTCCCACACATTCAGTTTTCACACATGCAGCATGCATGTGCTTTAGATTAATTAGTTAATTAATTATTAGCAGTTGTTTAACTGGATTGTCCTCCTTTGGCATACATATAATCGAGAAGCCCTGGGAATCATTAGCAATCGTGTAGGCTTTATTCTAAGCCGACATGTTGTGAGCATTTGAATATGCATGCTGCTCATCATGCCTACACATTTACAAGCACCTTTTTGTGGCCAGCAATAGTGCTTGTGGCCATGGAAAGGTGCGTGCAAGCAGGAGCTCAGAATATAAACACAATGGCTTGATTATAGGCAAAGCTAAGAAATGAGCATATGCTGTAGCCTAGAAATAAAAAAAAACATGTCAACAGTCTTCTGGCTTTTCCCAGTTAGGGGTCACCACAGTAGAACAAAGGTCTGCAGAATGACTGTCAGTGGAGTTTTACAGTGTTGAACTGCCAACCCGGCACCCAACCTTCTACAGAAGGCACACACATGCACACAGTCACACCTAGGGCTAATTTAGTGTGTCCAATCCACCTACAGCATGTCTTTGGGATGTGGGAGGAAATCGGAGCACCCGGAGGAAACCCACACAACTACAGGAAGGACATGCAGACTCCGCCCAGAAGGTACCCCAGCCGAGAATTGAACCGGAGAACCTGAGAATACTGAAGGAGGGAAAGTGAAATGGGGGACTTGTACATAAATGATAATAGTTTTATACTGCATGATTAATTAATATGGAAGGGGAAAATAGGAAAAGTGTACCCATGTTCTGCAGGCAAATGTGCTGAAGTGTCAGAGAAGGATCTCTAACATTAATCCTGCAATACTGACATAATGATAATTAATGTAAAGGACAGCATCTAAGTTATGCATGTAAATAACAACAGACAGGCTAACAAAGGATGTGATAGGGATATAAAGCTGCAGTGTAACAAAGTGGAGTGAAAGTGGGATAGACATGTTAAAACGCTGAGTTGAAATGGCAGTTATCAAGGGCAGTCGATACATTATGGGATTAATGCACAGACTGCAGTTATTGCATATAAGATGTATATACAGGGAATTTATGCATGTAAGGCAAGACCACTGCTTTATTCTCCACCTCAGCATGTATAACAAAACCAAATGGACCTTACAGCTGTAATGTCAGATACTTCAAAAATTGATGTTTTTGGAAAGAAATGTCAGTGGCACCATAGGAAGGGGGTTTAACACCTACGAACATGCAATGGCAAAGCAAGTGTTGTATAGTCATGTAAATGCTAAATGGTAATCTAATAATTCAAAACATACATAGGTGATAAGTGGCAACACAGATCAGATAACATGCCAAGTTTTCAAGTTTTCCATCGCTGATTTGTAAACATCTCAGACATTGTTATACTTTGTCTGCTCAGATGGAATTACAGGGAGCAGTAACATAACAGCAAGTCAACAGCAGCAACACAAAAAAGTATTGTAACAAAGGACCAATCACAGTTTCTGATGATCTGGCAGCATGCCATACAGTAAGACGTTTATGGAATTCCTCAATTGCAATTTAGCTGTATAGTGTGACAAAACAATTGCTGTCATAAAGAAATGTCTGGATGAAGACATACAATATGGACCATCATTATTTTGGAAATAGGTAATGCCTGTGAGCAATGAATGATATGATAAAAACTTGTATCATGTTATTTTCGAACTCATGCCAGGACAGATATCCAAGAAATGCATAATATTCATGGATGCCACAGAAATATGTGTATCAGTCATGTCATGAAGAATAGCCTTGAAGGGCTTACAGCACTGTCCTATCCTAAAGGGTATGGATGCCCTACCCTGTAGGACAAGGCCTGAAAAAATTGTCCCTCTGAGTGTGCCATAACTGTTGTGGGTTTATAAGCTGCTGCTGTCTGACACATTTGTCTAACAGATGTTGCCAGATTCAAACCCTTGACTGTTATGCTAGGCTGTCTCCAGACCTCTGTATTGACTGAATGGGCCACATCAGATAGCAGTGGAGGTTGTCACAAATGACTAAATTGAATGTGTGCATTAAGAAAGGCATTACGAATATAATATGAAGAATTGGATTTAGTCAGATGGTGGAAAGGCGATACACATGTAACTGTCCAGCCAAAAGTGAGCAGCAGTATATTAATGGTTCTTTGACAAGGAAGCTGTTTCCATTGTGTATTACACACACTGTCCCAGACTTGAACCACAGTCTATCTGTGTAGGTATGCTGTATAAGCCAGTACTCAATGCACATGCCACAGGAGCAGTCACAGCATGACATGCCCCAAATAATTTCACTGCCATGCAGTCACACTCTGTAATGACATAGTGTCCAATATCAAAACTGATAAGAATAACTAGATACAATGTTGTTTATGTAATATCATACATACATATAATGTTACCCTTTCAGGAACTGAACAGCAAGCTGTGTGACTCTACTGCCTAATGACGTGAATAAACCACAAGTTCCAGAATCGAAGTCTTAACACAACTGAGAAACTCAAAATTTACTAAAAAACAGCCCAAACTTCACCAAACCAGTAAAACATATAGAAATTAACCGGACTTCAATGTGAATAAAATACTATTGTTTTTATTAATTAAAACGCATCACATAAACACTTTCATCTCTCCTGGAGACTTCTTCAGATAAAATACATTCACATTTATGATCTTACTTATAAACTAGCTGAAGTTCATCAACCAATCATGAAATGCTGGTAATTAAAAAAATCCCTGTGTTAAAGGTGTACAAAGCATCTACTCCAGTCACAGTACTTGCAAAAACATTTTTCAAAATAGGATGAACTATAAAAAATAAATGAAGATACATAAAAATCATGTTGAATTCCTTTAAAATTTATGTTAACAAATCTGCTTTTTCACTCAGAGAGATAATTGGTTACTAAGACCTGGGGGGGGATGCATTTAGTTTAGGGTTGCCACCTTTTCAAATGCCCAAAGTGGGACTTTTTTTGTAGAATTGTCAGATTTTACAGGACGAAACATACCTATGACCAGTGCAAAGGATAGAACTTCACTTTTTTTTTGCCAAAATAAAAGCTTATTTTTGTAGCATTTGATTTAATTATGCTATTTCATGTAACATTTAGGTGTTTTAGATAAAAAAATAACTGTGTTATACATCTGTTAAAGAAAACTTAGGAAATATTTTTGTCATAAAATCTCAGGACATTTGCCATTTTTTTGATTTTTTTGTAGGACACAACTGCCCAAAGAGGGACTGTCCCTCGCAAAGTGGGACAGGTGGCAACCCTAATTTAGTTGTAACTGCCAGACAAGTTCTCCTTTTAACAAATGTATTTGCCAATCACCACCCCTGGAATGAATCTGCACTTTTTCCAGTATACCAAAGCTAAACTTAAGAAAATTACTACACACAACAGAGTGCCTCTACAAAGAATTAGCTTCCTTTTTCTTCCTGATCTCATAAAGGTGCTCATAAATTCTTGATTTTAAAGCTCTCTCTCTCTTTCCAACATAGTATCTTGAGCAACTGTCGCATTTAGCTAGGTACACTAGTTTATTGGTACTGCAATTCCCTTTCCCAAAGAAAACCTTGGTGTGCAAAACATTGTCCAAAAACATTGTTTCTCTTTCATAATGTACATACAGTATGCACAACTACCACAAGATGTGGTACCAGAACCAACATTTTTGTCTGTTTGTTTAACATTTTCTAAGATATGTTTAAAGTTCATACCAGTTTTGCTTACAAAAAGGGGTTCAGGCCCAACCAACTGGGGAACTTCATTATTAACCTTAAAAATACTCCAGTTCTTCTTTATAACTTCCCTAATCTCTTGGGAAGAAACATTATATTCCACTACTAGGGCTTTTTTGTATTTGTTGTCTCCCTTATTCCTATTTTGGTTAGTAAAATCCATCCGTAACGTGTGGATACTTGGTACCCCAACCTTTCCTTACTTCTTCAAAAATACTGTCCACTATCTTCTGGGGATATTTCCTTTCTATAAACATTTTCTTCAGTATGTCAAACTCCTGATCTAGCTCTTTAATATCAGAGGTCATTCTTTCCACCCATATGGCCTGACCCTTTACCAATCCTTTCTTCTGATGGTATGGATGGTTACTACTCTAGTGCAAGTATGCATTACAAAAGGTTTCTTTCACATATAGGTTGGAAATGAATTTATTGTGCCATTGGGAAGTCTTAACATCCAAGTAACTAATACTCAGAAAGTCATAGGAATGTGTAAACCTAATGTAATGACTGCTACCATTCAAATGTTTCATAAACTCACTAATTTGGTCTACTGTACCATCCCACAGAATAAAAATATCATCCAAAAACCTCACATAAAGATGTAGGTGTTTGGCAAAAGAACTTTTCAGAATAAATTCATCCTCCCATCCCAGCATGACAATGTTGGCATAGGTGGGGGCACAAGCTGCCCCCATTGCAACTCCTCTAATTTGCTGGTAAAATTCACCTTCAAAATGGGCAAAATTATTGTCCAAAATGAGTTCCATCAGCTCGACTAAAAGCCTAATCCTATCTTCTGAAAGGGAAGAAGATTGTTGCATGGAATTGTAAAAAAGTTCCATCCCCTGAATTTTAGGAATAGTAGTAAAGAGGTCAACTACATCAGTAGTAAGGAAAATAAGCCCTTCCTTCCATAAATTCTGTTTTAATTTTCCTAAATATTCCCAAGAGTCTTTCAGGAGATGGGGGGTCTTGGTCACTACTTCTTTGCACCATTTGTCCACAAGAATGGCCAAGGGATGAGTCTTACTCCCCCTACTAGTCACTATAGGCCTAAAAGGAGGTTTATCAACATTTTTGTGAACCTTTGGTATACCAAAGATATTCGGTATCACTGGCTTTTTCTGTTGTAAGAATTTGTAGGTGTCCACATCTATCCTATTTTCTAAAAAATATTCTTCTAAGTAAAAATCCAACATTTGATAGACTATCGTAATCTCATTTTTCGAAACGGGGAGTAGTTATCAGTATTGTAAAGGAGGGAGATCATTTCATTCTTATAATCTTCTGTTTTAAAAATAACAGTCCCCCCTCCCTTATCAGGTTTTATCATCCTTAAGTCATTGCACTCTCTGATTTGGGTAAAAACTTCTTTCTCCTTTTTTGTTAAATTATACCACCCTTTCTTTTTCTCAGCATACATTTGATATAAATCATTGATAACCACCTTCTCAAAAACTTGTACTAAGGGGTGTAGGGGCGTGATTAAAAACACTATTCCTCTTAAGTGTACTTTGATTGTTACCTGCCTCGCTGTTAACATCCTTGTCTTTAAAATGTAAACTAAAGTTAATCTTCCTCAAAAATAACTTTAGTTCAATAAGTGAGTCAACTATATTAACTGGTCCAGTGGGCACAAACTTGTATACCTTTAACAACAACTCAAAATGGTCTTTTGTTAACTCCACACCCGCATAGTTATAATGCAACAGCTGCTCAGGATACTATGTTGGAAAGACAGAGAGAGCTCTGAAATCAATAATTTATGAGCACCTTTATGAGATCAGGAAGAAATAGGAAGTTAATGCATTGTACAGGCACTCTGTTGTGTGTAGTAATTTTGTTATGTTTAGCTTTGGTATACTGGAAAAAGTGCAGACTCATTCCAGGGGTGATGATTGGAAAAGACATTTATTAAAAACAGAACTTGTCTGGCAGTTGCAACTAAATGCATCACCCCGCCAGGTCTGAACGACCAAGTATCTCTCAAACCCATACTGAGTGAAAAAGATTTGCTAACATATATTGTAAAGGAATTCAACATGATTTTTATGTATCTTCATTTAATTATAGTTCATCCTATTTTGAAAAATGTTTTTGCAAGTACTGTGACTGGAATAGGTGCTTTGTACACCTTTAACACAGTGAATTTTTTAATTACCAGAATTTCATGATTGGTTGATGAACTTTAGCTAGTTTATAAATAAGATGATGAATGTGAGTGTATTTTATCTGAAGAAGTCTCCATTAGAGATGAAAGCGCTTATGTGATGCGTTTTAATTAATAAAAACAATAGTATTTTATTCACATTGAAGTCCGGTTAATTTCTATACAACTGGGAAACTCCTCCTATACTAACATATTACATCAGATGTATGTGTTGTAAACAATCCCTTTGAAGTAAAAGGGACGGCGAAGGCCACTTAAATGAACACATTATAACTGTGGTGGAGGCCATTCAGGAATTACAGTATAAGGCCCAAAACTGTTAGCAAGTACTGAATGTGGATGTTGAACATGACCATTTGACAAAGACAATAGATAAGACTGTACAGGATGAATGCACCATGCTAGAAGTATCACTAAAATTATGAAATATGTCAGTATGTGAAGACATAACATCATGTTATTGCTTCAAGGGATATGTGTGAATGTAATTGCTGTACTGAGTCAACAACATACAGAATGTTGTCTCATTTCCTCATGCCAGAGGATAACGCTTCCTACATATGTTATGTAACAAACATGTAGTCACATGCCATTATTACACTGAATAAAAGTATTGCTATATGAAAAATTATCATAGCTTTTTGTAAGAGGAATCAACATCCATACATATACACAGATATGTTTGACAACAGTGTTAGATGACACAATGTAGACTGAGCAGTACTGGCTGGATATGGACTAACTCCCAAGATCACAAGTTAAGGATTAGTGCCTGAATTGCAAGCACCACATGATATGTTGTGGTCCAACTGTAACAGTGCACATTTAAATCGATAACATCACCACTGTTTGTTAGCTGGATATTTATGCTAAAAAGTGGTCAAAGTACACAATAACACTGTATAGCTACACATCATATATGTATTTGAAGGGAAGTATACACAATATGAAAGTGAACAACACACTCAGAGCTGGTCTCAAACATCCTGCATATGTAGTTACATAATTTACAAAGCACCGTATCAAAGTCATGCAACACAGGAGAATTCACACTCCAGGTGTGCGATACTGCAGTTATGGTAGCATTACATAATCACTAACTGGTGAGGTGGTTACTTCAGGGAGGGAGCTACCCTGCAGCAGTGAGACTGAAGGTGAGCCATAGCTGCTTGTGGGTACTGATGTTCCCTTGGACAGAGTTACTGCAGGGGCAGTGGTGAGTAGTAGTAGTACCCAGGCTAACAGTGAGGCAGTGCTGTCAGAGGATGCCAGACTTCCTGTAAAAGGAGAGCTGGGAAGGGTTACAAAGAGAGAGTTGAGACAGGCTCAGCTGTCAGACCTTACATTACAAGGCCTGAAGGAGGTAGCTAATGAGGCACCTGATTCTGAAGAGAAGGGGGAATCTGTATACTGGGACAAAGGGTTACTTGTATATTGAGTAGACCCCTAAAGGAGGGCTAGAGGGTGATAGAATACAGCAGTTAGTAGTGCCCAGAGCCTACCATCTGGTACTTCTAGCCATAGCCCATGATATTCTCTTTACAGGTCATATGGGCATGAAATGCACAAAGAGATGTATTATGCAGGACATTTTTTGACCTGGGATTTCCAGAGATGTAATAGGGTACTGCAGGACCTGTGAGCAGTGCCAAAAGCTAGGCAAGGCAGGAGACAAGGTGAAAGCTCCTTTGATGCCTTTGCCTGTGATTGAGGAGCCATTTCAGATGGTAGTTATGGATATTACGGGCCTCTGAGTACCCCAAGTTCCAAGGGGAAAAGTATAACCTAGTGGTAGTAGATTATGCTACCAGATACCCTGAAGCTGTGGCTCTGTCCTCCATTGAGGCAGAAAAGGTGGCAAATGCTTTGTTAGAGATTTTCAGATGAGTAGGTTTTCCAAAAGAAATACTGACGGAGGTGCCAGTTTTGTGTCAGACCTGCTGGCTTGTCTGTGGAAGAACTGTAGAGTGAAGCACCTAAAGACCACCCACTACCATCCCCAGACTAAAGGTCTTGTTGATATATTAAACTCTACACTCAAGATGAAGCTACAGGCATTTGCAGACCAGTTTAAGAGGGAGTGGGACAAATATTAGCCCCATTTGTTGTTTTCTTACAGAGAGGTGCCCCAGGAATCCACACGTTTTCACCCTTTGAGTTGCAGTATGGGCATAGGGTGAAGAGACCTCTAGATTTGATTCAAGATGAGTGGGAGGGTGAGTATGAATCCCACAAGGAGTCCATTGTGGCATATGTCCTAAACCTTAGGACAAGGCTCAGGGAAGTCATGGGTCTGGCCCAGGAGAACCTGGCAGAAGCTCAACAGCAGAAAAAAGTCTGGTATGACAGGAATGCTTGAGCTAGAGAGTATGCTGTAGGGCAGCAGGTAAAGGTTCTCATTTCAGTTGGACACAACAAGCTGCAAGCAGCTTGGGAGGGACACTACAAGGTGGTAAGGAAGGTCAGTGATGTTAACTACATCATAGAGCTGCTAGGCAGGAGGCAGGGGCACAAATTGTGCCATGTTAACATGATGAAACCTTACCATGATAGGGAGGCCCTTGGGATGAGTATTTGCAGTGGATGGCAGGAGGAGTCTTAGAGGGATCTGGTGGCTGATCTCCTCAGTGAGGCTCAGACTGACACCTCAGTGGAAGGGGTGGCAATGTCTCAGCAGCTATCCCCTAACCAGGTTCGAGAAATCCAAGCAGTGTTACAGGAGTTTGGGGACATGTTCACTGGGAAACCAGGGTGCACCCACCAGGTGCAGCACGGTGTGGATACAGGACCCCAAAGACCAATTAAGTAGGGCCCTTATAGGGTGGTTGAGAGAGTCAAACAGACTCTGAGGGAGGAGATACAGGAAATGTTGGAACTAGGGGTGATTCAGGAGCCCAGCAGTCCCTGGGCCTCCCTAGTGGTGCTGGTGCCAAAGAAGGATGGCCGTACCAGGTTCTGTGTGGACTACAGGAAATTAAATAGTTACACAGGGTCAGATGCTTACCCCCTGCCTAGTACAGATGAAGCCCTAGAGCAGCTGGGTGGGGCTAAGTATCTTACCACCATTGATCTTACCAAGGGTTATTGGCAGGTGTCTGAGACTCCCAGTGCTAGAGAGAGGTTAGCTTTTGTGACTCATTTTGGCTTGTATGAGTTCACAAAGATGCCCTTTGGGATGAAAAATGCCCCATTGACTTTTCTGTGGCTGGTAGATTATATCCTAGCAGGAGCAGGCGATTTTGCACTTGCTTACCTAGATGATATTGCCATCTACAGCCATTCCTGGCAAGAGCACCTTCAGCATGTCTGGGAGGTGCTGGGCAGACTACAGAGGACAGGGTTGACCATTAAGCCCAGCAAATGTCAGGTGGGTATGGCAGAGGTCTCCTACCTGGGACATAGAGTGGGGAGTGGCAAGATCAGGCCAGAACCTTCCATAGTGGAAGCCATTCAGGCATGGCCTGCCCCTGTTACTAAAAAGCAGGTGAGGGCATTCTTAGGGCCAGCAGGGTACTACAGAAAGTTTGTCCCCAGTTATAGTACCATAGCTGCTCCCCTCACAGACCTGACAAAGAAAAACAGGCCAGATAAGGTAGTGTGGACCCCAGCATGTGAGCAGGCATTCCTGAAGCTTAAAGGAGCTTTGGGAGGACCCCATGTGTTAGCCAGTCCAGATTACAGCAAAGAATTTGTTGTGCAGGTGGATTCTTCAAACCATGGGGTGGGAGCCGTACTTAGCCAGGTTTCCTCAGATGGAGAAGAGCACCCAGTGGTATATCTCAGTTGTAGGCTCCAACCCAGGGACGAATGCTATGCAGCTGTAGAAAAGTAATGCCTAGCCATAGTGTGGACACTGCGGAAACTTCAGCCTGATCTTTATGGAAGGAAATTCACTGTAGTTACAGACAACAATCCCTTAACATAGCTACATTGAGCCAGCTAGAAAAATGCCAATTTACTAAGGTGGAGCCTAAGGTTGCAAGCATATGATATGAGAGTGCAGCACCGCAGTGGGGCTAGCAATGCCAATGCAGATGGGCTCTCAAGGTAGGGAATGTGGTAAGGTATTCCCAGATAGGCTCAACCCTCTCAAGCAACATTTCTCTAGGGTTACTTGAAAAACTAGCTCGAGTTTTCAGGGAGGGGAGAAATATGACATTGCCAGCACAGCTGTCTGGAATTTTGTAAATCATTCTATGTCATTTATGAATACTGATGTGGTATGATTTGTACGGAACTGTATGTTATGTACTGAGCTTCAAGAATGTAACCACAGCATACCCTGCTGGAACATAGAAGAGTAACTTAGGAAAACTTCAAGAAAATAAGTTGAAATTAAATGCTTTATGATTTGCTATAAAAGTTAGTTAATGCAGCAAGGAGACAGGATGTCTAGAGCTAGAAGTTTCTTTCTATTGTTTTGGAGAAAAGTAACTACTAGGTTTAAAATGTAAACTGTTGTATTGCTTTATGACTTCCTAGCAGCTGCACATCTGAGAGATGTATTTCTCATACAGAGATGTTAAATTTTGTTACATTTCTGTTAGCCTGGGAACTGAAGGCAGGTGGCAAAGAGTGGTGTCATCCAAGCTGACTCAGCAGTAATGTTTGATAGTAATTTAAGATCTCTCTCAGAGAAAGACCAGGCATTTTATGTTTTGTCTTGGACCTATGAAGAACATCCACTCATCTGCATTTGCCTTGCTCTGTAAGTACATTGTTTAGGGTATAGTATCTTTTGGATATAATTACGAGTATAGTAAAGATTAGTTTAGATGTTTTCTGTATTTATGTGAAGACTGTCCTGCAATGTTGTTTTAAAATATTTCCTGTGATTCTGAACTCTGCAGTTACTTGGTTGTTTGAGTATTGTCTTATTATTTTATTATTTATTATTAAATATTGTTAAACCTGTCTTTGTGGCTGATATTTGTGAGACATATTTAAGCTCTTAGGGTACTTGCATATATATTTGGTGACACTGTATAGGTCACTCCTAATAGCCTTGCAAGTCTTGGTCACACTTACCATTTGGATAATAGTGACATTACACAGTAGAATTGGTCACCCTTTGAAAAGGGCCTTAAAGTAGCTGATAAGGGGTTGTGGTGGCAGTGATAACTACCTTATGGTCTGAGCAGAAACGAGCATAGCTAGTAAACCTGTGCCAGCCTTTCCCAGGTGTGTGTTTGTGTATAAATGAAATCTCAATGTGTGTGTGTGTGTGCGTGTGTGAGCTACTTGGGCAGGGACATGAAGCACTGACTGGACAGAGAGAGTGTTGGGAGGACTTGATTTGCAGCCCTGGCTAAGGACTCAACTCTATACCTGTGCCAGTGTGGAGTCTTACTGGTGATCTGGAGAAAGGAGGAGAAACCAGCCCCAGACTGACTGTGATCCCTGTGTGCTCTAAAGGGAAATTGTACGTTACTGTGTGTGTACTTGTCATCCTCCCATTGTGTACAACTCTCACTGTTGCTGGTGGTGAGGATTGAAGCTCCTTGATTACTGGGCTAGTGTAGGGGCATCACAGATGTCAACAGCTTTTGCAATATGAAGTTAAAGAGCATACACCATCACTCAACATTGCTACACTATGCCAACTTCTGCACAAATGCCAAGGACATAACGTGAAGCCTTATCCTTGGGCCATTTCTGGCCATGTGTGTTGTGTGTGAATCTATTTTTTGACCAGATTAACTGTGAGAAAAAAGGGTGGACAGGACATGGTAGGGCACAGGGGAAAGAATACAGGAAAATGCAGGAGGATGCTGGGAGAGAACCATAACTATCCATTTCTATCCAACATAAATGTACAATTGTACATACAATTTCATGACTTTGTAGAGTCACACCAATAATGGGTGACAACAACAGAATACTGTTGTATCAGTGTGTCAACATGACACATAGGTAAAGTGGAAAGCTATCTATGGAGCATACTTTCTTGTGGAACATCTGTTCAGCTATTCATTCACAGCCCTTTTTTCCTATTTTGCATGTGGGGCCAGGGTTGGGGTATCACTTCAACACTGATAGTCATCTAGAGACAAGGTTTACACTGCTGGGTGGCTAACCTTGCTGCTGTAGTTCTTCCACACCACACATTTGAAAGAACACTCATAGCTATGTCCAATATAGAGTGCCCAATCCACCTACTGCATGTTTTTGGAATGTGGGGGGAAACCCATGTGAACATAGGGAGGACATGCAGACACCACATAGTAGGCTCTCCTGTTGAGAATTGAACATGGGAACCTCTTGCTGTGAGGTGAGAACTCTATCCTCTGTGTCACTGTGCCTCATTTTTTATTATTTTTTTGGGTGCAAGAGGAATGTTGGAAAAGGTGATTAGGAATGAGAGGGTCAGGTAGGTAGGGGAAGGTAGGGGTAGGTTAAGAAGCATGCAAAGACACACAGGACATGCAAAACAGACAGGGATGGTGATGGAGATAAAATGTTTGTGGCAGCATGATTTGGCACAGGGAAGGGACATTGGAGGTGCACCCATGTCCAACTTCAGAAGAGTGAGAATCTAGTCCTCACCCTCAGAACTGTCATCACTGTGTCCTGCAGTAGCTCTCTTGGTGAGTGCCGGATGTGGCATTGTCATTGCAATCTGACACGGTACCTTATCAACCTTGATGCTACATGTACAAGGACCCTGTCTATAATATCCTTCATCAGCCCTGTCAGCTCCTGCTAGGTGACAAAATCACCACTTTCACTGGTGCTGTTCCCTGATGGTACCACTACATCAGCAGCTTGGTTAGAGCTACCCGACATAGTTGGAGTAGGTAGGGCAAAGGTTGTGGAAGCAACACTGACAGGTTGTGAACCCAAAGTGCTGGGTGTCTGTAATGCCATCTGATGGGGTATGGGTGGACCGAGCAGCAGTGTTTGGTCTACCATTCTGTGCTGTTGTCATTTATTATTAAGCAAAAAGGTAAGCAAACAGCAGATTGTTAATTAATTATAATCCCCCCACCAAAAAATAATAGGAAAAGAGAGAAAAGGGGTAAGGGAGACAAAAAAGAGATAATTAGATACATGGCATGTCACAGTACTGTTTTTTTTTTAATAAACTTTGTTTGGCAATACATAAATAATTATGATAATTTACTGTTGTACACCTTTGTCACAATAATATATGATTGAAAGGTATTAATGTATCATAAAATAAAGAAATCTCACTTGCTATGATATAACAGACCACCCTCTATTTCCCAGTGACAGGTAGGAAATATGCATTCAAATGTCATAATTGCAATTATCATAATTGGATTCTTCCTGACATATTATTGCTGTAAATGTTTTATAAATACTTATCTAGTAATAAAGAATAATTCCTGCTTTTGAGCATTGACACTCCCCCCCCCCCCACAAACAAACACAGTTAAACTGCTGCTCTCATTTCATAATGCAAGCAGCAAGAGTTACCGAGGAAGCATGGGTGCTTGAAATTAAGGTTGAGGTATTCCTAGTCAAGATGCTAGTGATTGAGAAAATGAAAGAATGTTCTGGTTTGAATTTGGACCGGAGTCATACTTAGCTCGTGTCTCTCTGAGACGAGTTAATCTCTCCTGGTGCACCTCATACTTTACAGCTATTTCCTCTGCAGTTGGATAGTACAAAAAGAAAAGGAATGTATGTGAAAGCATGATGAGTTCCTGTATTGGCTGGCTGGATAATTAATACCATATCATAGACAGCTGATGGGTCTGTATACTTGCACAACTGAGGAATGTTTCTAGTCATAAATTCAGCCTCCCATCAGCTTAAGAGGTCTTGTTTGCATTTCTTAAGGTTAATATAGTGATGATGACATTGTTAACTAGTGTGTGGAATGCCAGTTCCACTGTAGACATCCTTGGCTAAGCTATTCCAAGCCTCAGCCTTATACTATGAGCTGGTATAATCCCCCAGCAGCAGCATATGGCTGTAGTGCTTCACTAGGAGTGCCACAAATATCCTGGACTCAACAACACCCCACCTTTGTGCTCTAAATTTAGCACCATTCTCTCCCTTGGCAGCCATGTCTGCAAAGTTCAAGCTAAGAAATTCAGATCTTAAGTGTAACAAGTTGTGAGCAAAGACACAGTTTTGCCAACTGCATTTGCAAATTGTAAGTAGATGGAATCCTTGACAGACAAACTGGCACTATTTACATCACACAGCAGTAAAGGTGTGAGACATGGCGTTGAGCTTTGCCTTGTATTGTAGTCAGCTTATTGAGACAGGTTTTGTTGTTCAACAATGGAATGCTTAATGGCATGCCTTTCAGTTTGGAAGGAGACAGATGATGAATTGTGATGTATTATGATGTTGGGGCTTACACAATGTTAAAATAATGTTGTACCAGCTTGGAAGTGAATCTATGGGATAAAGAAAGTAAAATGTGAAAGTTAGCTTATTAATTGACATTGCCACAGAAAAG